>NW_016107466.1:663564-801998 GCF_001604975.1 Cebus imitator | reverse complement strand
GGCTTTCAGATTGGGTCTCAAATCTTTCAGATTGATGTTCTGTTTGTTGATGATGAGTGAGTTTCTTAATCTTGAGTTCTAATTTGATTGCACTGTCATTTAAGAGACTGCTTGTTATGATTTCAGTTTTCTGCATTTGCTCAAGAGTGTTTTACTTCCACTTATGTGGTTGATTTTAGATAAGTGCCACATGGCACTGAGAAGAATGTATCTTCTGTTGATTTGAGGTAGAGAGTTCTGTAGACATCTATTAGGTCCACTTGATCTGGAGCTGAGTTCAAGTCCTGAATATCTTTGTTAATTTTGTGTCTCATTGATCTGTCTAATACTGACTATGGGGTGTTAAAGTCTCCCACTACTATGGTGTAGGAGTCTAAGTCTCTTTGTAGGTTTCTAAGATGTTGTTTATGAATCTGGGTGCTCCTTTATTGGGCACATATATATTCAGAATAGTTAGTTCTTCTTGTTGAATTGTTCCCTTTCCATTACGTAATACCCTTCTTTGTGTTTTTTGATCTTTGTTGGTTTAAAGTCTGTTTTGTCAGAAGGTAGCATTGCAACTCCTGCTTCTTTTTTTTTTTCCTTTCCATTTGCTTAGTAAATTATCCTCTATCCCTTTATTTTGAGCTTGTGTGTATCTTTGCACATGAGTTGGGTCTCCTAAATACAGCCCACTGATGGGTCTTGACTCCTTATCCAATTTGCAAGACTGTCTTTTAATTGGAGAATTAACCCATTTACATTTAAGGTTAGTATTATGTGCAAATTTAATCCTGCCATCATGATGCTATTTTTTATTTTGCACACTAGTTGATGCAGTTTCCTCATAGTGTCATTGGTCTTTACATTTTGGTATGTTTTTGCAGTGTCTGGTACCAGTTTTTCCTTTCCATATTTAGTGCTTCTTTTAGGAGCTCTTGCAGGGCAGGCCCAGTGGTAACAAAATACCTCAGCATTTGCTTGTCTGTAGAGGACTTTGTTTTTCATTTACCTATGAAGCTTAGTTTTGCTGGATATGAAATTCTGAGATGAAAATTATTTCCTTTAAGAATGTTTAATATTGGCCCCCAATCTCTTCTGGCTTGTAGAGTTTCTGCTTAGAAGTCCACTGTTAGTCTCTTGGGCTTCCCTTTATAGGTGACCTGGCCTTTCTATATGACTGCCCTTAACAGTTTTTCCTTCATTTCAACCTTGGAGAATGTGTTGGTTATGTGTCTTGGGGTTGATCTTCTCATGGCATATCTTAACGGTCTTCTCTGTATTTCCTCAATTTGCATGCTGACATGTGTTACTAGGTAGGGGAAGTTCTGGATAATATCCTCAAGTGTGTTTTCCAGCTTGTTTTGATTCTCCCCATCTTATTCTGGTGCTCCAATCAATCATAGGTTCAGTCTTTTTATGAAGTCCTATATTTCTTGGAGGCTTTGTTCATTTCTTTTTATTTTTTTTTCTCTATTCTTCTCTGCATGTCTTATTTCAGTAAAGTGGTCTTCAAACTATGATACTTTTTATTCCACTTGGTCGAATTGGGTATTAATACTAGCGTATGCTTCACGAAGTTCTTGTGCTGTGTTTTTCAGCTCCATCAAGTAATTTATGTGCCTCTCTAAACTGGTTATTCTAGTTAACAGTCACTGTTATGTTTTAACAAAATTCTTAGCTTCTCTGCATTGGTTTAGAACATGCTACTTTAGCTCGGTGTAGACTTTAATTACTCATCTTCTGAAGCCCACTTTTATCAACTTGTCTATCTGACACTCCGTCCAGTTGTGTGCCCTTGTTGGAGAGATGCTGCAATCTTTTGGAGGAGAAGAAGCACTCTCACCTTTTGGGTTTTCAGAATTTTTGGTTGATTTTTTTTCATCTTCGTGAGTTTGTCTAGTTTTGGTCTTTGAGGCTGCTGACACTAGATGGGATTTTTGTGGGGGTATTTGTTGTTGTTGATGATGTTGATGTTGTTGCTTTCTGCTTGTTCATTTTTCTTTCAGTAGTCAGCTTCCTCTTTTGTAAGGCTACTGCAGTTTTCTGGGGGTTCAGTTCAGGCACTATTCATCTGATTTGCTCTGGTGCCTGGAGATGTCACTCAAGAGGCTAGAGAACAGCAAAGATGGGTGCCACCTCCTTCTTCTGGGTCCCCTGTCCTCGAGAGGCAGCAACCTGGTGCCAGTAGGATTGCTCCTGCACAGGGCGTCTGAAAACCCCTATTGGAGGGTCTCACTCATTTGGGTGGCATGAGGAGCAGGACCCATTTAATGAGGCACTTCGTCCGTTGGTGGAGAGATGTGCTTTGCTGGAGGGGAATGCAGTCGTCTGGGCCGTCTGGATCACTCAGAACTGCCAAGAGGAGAGGCTAAGTCTGCTGGCCCACAGAGACTGCAGCTACCCCTCCTGCTAGGGACTCAGGTCCAGGGAGATCAGAATTCTATCACTGGAGTTACTGGAGATCCTGCAGGGAAGCCTCATCCAATGAGGAAGGATGGGTCAGGTTTAGGCCTGAAAAGACACTCTGACCACAGTCTGGCATAGCCCATGTGTTTCAGGATGAAGTCCAGTCTCCTTGGTTCCAGCAAGGGGAAAGCACAGCCTGGAACTATAGAAATCAGTGCCACTCTCCCCCCGCCCCAGGAGCTTAGCGTGTTAGGCAGTTGCCAGTGGCAGTGATGGCTGTTGCTCCTCTCCCAAGGAGCTCAAATGGCTTAGACAGACAGAGGTGCTGGCCGCCCCTCCTCACTGGGAGTTCGGTAGGCTAAGCAGATTCGGGCTGAGGGGCTATAAGAATGTGCATGTTCCAGGGATGGGACGCTAGGCCCTGGTGGCGTGGGTTCGCGAGTAGGATCTTCAGATTAGTGGGTTACATACCTCCATGGAAAAAGCACAGTGTTGCCAGCTGGGTAGTGTGCTCACTCACTGCCTCCCTGGCTGGAGGGAGGGGTTTCCCCTTCCCTTTGTGGCTCTCAGGTAGGCCGCAGCACCACACTGTTCTTCCTTCTCTCTGGGAGTCATACCAGGCTTACAGTCAATTTTGGTGAGAGAACCTGGATACCTTGGTTGCTGGTGAAGGATTCACATGCTTATTATGTTTTTGTTTGTTTGTTTGTTTGTTTTTTCCAGTGGGAGCCTCGGAATGTAGCTGCTTCTAGTCGGCCACCTTGATCCCACCACCGAGTTATCTCCTTTTTATGGAGACCGAAGGTAGGATCCAGCTGGGGAAAAGATGGTTCATGTCTACGTTGCTAGCTCAAGACAAAGCCCACCTCAGAACTTGTGCCCAAATTAGTACTCCTGTTTCACATACTCCACAAGAATGAATGATTATGGTTGATTGTGGTGCCATCCTCATTATCTGAATGTAATCAGATTGATGTTTCAAAATACTTTCTTTAACTCTCTTAAGGGGTAAACTGGTTTCTGGATGGTTAAATGTGTAGTGATAGAGAATCATGCCCATTTCATCTATTGAACAAATATTTGAGTACTATCTTAGAGCAGGCATTACTCTAAGTGCTTGGGATACATCATTGAAAAAAACACAATAATTCCTGCCCTTGTGTTGCTTGCATTCTAAACAGCACATATAGCCATAAATTCAAAATAAGAAAGCTATACATTAGGACATGATAAGTACTGCATGGAAAAATAGAAAGAAAATACAGGCTTTTGTCATGATATAAGTAAGGGTAGAGATTGTCAGCTATTTTTAATAGGCTTTCAAAATATTACCTCATGAAGAAGGTAATATCTTAATTTGGGGCAGTACTTGAAGGAAGTAAAATGATTGAAAAATGCTGAGGATATCTAGCGGACAGGAATAATCCATGCAATGTTTCTGAGGAGCAGTCAAAGTGTGAATGGCTTGGGCAAAGTGAGTGTGAGATTACGGCTAGAAGATGAGACCAGATGGTAACAAAGGGCCAAATTATGTAAGGCCTGGTAGAATTTGGCGTTTATTGTGAGTGAAAAGAGAAGCTGTTGCAAGATTTTGTCTGAACAAAGAAACAACACGATTTTATTTAAACATTTAAAAAATCTAGTTTTCTATTTTGAGAAAGGATTCGGGGATAGGATGGGACAAGAATAGAAGCAGAGGGGACTGGATGTTGGCTAGTTGCACACATCCATGCAACTCAACCTGGTGCTTGGAACTGTGGTGGCGGTAGTGAGAGTGGGGTAAACTATTTGGTTCTAGCTACTTTTTGAAGTGAGAGTCACCAAGATTTCCTACTGGGTAGTCTGTGGGATATGAAAGAAGAAAGGTGAGTCGAGAAGGAGTCCAGCTTTTTTGGCATTAGCATCTAAAAGGAACTTCCAACAGTCTAGTTGAGAAACACTGCAGGTAAAGCAACTTTGAAGAGGAAAATCAGAAGTTGTCTTTTGGGCATATTATAATTTAAAAAAATATTAAATGAAATGGATGGAAAACTCAACTCATTTGTCATTTATTTCAACATAAAAAGATGGAATACATTGATTGTTCTCATTTTGGCTTTCCTAACTATTCCCTCAAGCAACACAGGAAGTGAACTTAATAGAATCAGTGATATTTATTGCTTTTATAACATAAATCTTCACAAGTTCTAGTTGAAATGAATAGTGTGGTCCCTTGCAATTACTTTTTTCTTCTAACCTGTTCAAATATTTGAGAGGAAAATGGCCTTATCAGGTCATCATGGAGCCTTTGCTATTGCTGAGCTAATAATACATTTTTTTTTTTGAAAACTCCATTTAAATGGTGCAGATGAAAATCTATGCCTCCTTTATATGTCACTCCCAAACACATTGGAAGATGAACCACAGGGGAAGCCCATATGTTAGAAAGGCATGCTTCATTTAGCTATTGCAACACGCTGGCTGAAGGGTGCTATAGATGGAGTTGCTTAGAAAAGATTACATCTCTTGGCTTCTGGCAAAGGAAAATAGCATTAAAAAAAGGCTGTACCGAGGGCTAAGAGATTTATTGAAATTCTACAGGAGCCTTACAGAAATGGTGAGCTTCTGACTTGTTATCAGGTACCCACGTTTGGGCATCTTGACACTCTATAATTGAAATTCATTGCTTGACCTTTAGTCTATAAAAATGGTATGCTGTCATTAGCACTGACTGCTTGCTGTATTCTCCTGTCACTCCTTAGGCCAGCTTAAACCATCTTAGATGAAATAGCCTATTTCATGTCAGACCTCAGAGTTTGTCACTATTAAAGTGGAAAGCTAAAGGAATGTTTAGCAATGTGGTAAAGACTAATGCAGCAGAATTGCTAGAGAAGTAGAACTCTTCCTTTTTTAAATTCCCTTTAAAAATTAATGTTCTCTGGTATGGTACCATCTCTATTTCACTGCTCCTGTCAGAGTGAGAGCCATTACTTTTTTAATTGCATTTTAATTTAACCTTTGAATGCCACACTGTCTATCTCACATTTGACAAAGTATTTGAATGTTAGTTCAACAAGAAGACAAGTTAATGTAAAAATTACATGGTAATAGTTCACACACATGATGTGAAGAATTGAGGCAATTATGTGGATATTTTAGCCAAAAAAAGCCATCCTGTTATAGTTTTTTGAAAATTTTAGGTAAAAGAGAAATGGATATGTTTGGGTGATTTAACCCACACTTTATTCTGAGAATGACTTTATTTATCAATTGATGTCATCAGTTTCAATCAGATGCTCAGAGAGATGTTAGATGTTCTGGGTATCCATGTTATAAGAGTAGTCACCACATTAACTACAGAAATGGAATGACCTGGCTGTTGACAACTACAACTGTTGAACTGTCTCAAATCACCTAAACACATAGAGCTAAAGAGGATTCATCTTGGTGACTTAAGAAACTAAGCTGTAAAACACTGAAAATTATTCTACTTCTCTCTCTCCTACTCTCTGGTCTCAATTTTCCTTTAGGCAAAAACAGACTTTAAAAACATTATTGTGGAAAAATCAAAGCATAGTGTTTAGAGTGATGGAAATATTTCTCTCAAGTCAATACTGTATTCTGTTCTAGGTCATTCATAAACTTAACACATGCATAACATCTGACAATTCTCTTTCCTCCTTCTCCATCACATTTAAAAGAGATTTTTATCACTTATTTTCTTAAGTCAAATGGC
This sequence comes from Cebus imitator, assembly GCF_001604975.1. Classification (NCBI taxonomy): domain Eukaryota; kingdom Metazoa; phylum Chordata; class Mammalia; order Primates; family Cebidae; genus Cebus; species Cebus imitator. The sequence continues at coordinate 795,895 of NW_016107466.1, read as the reverse complement.
ATTGGATTAGTGCTGGAATACCAATATCTATGATTTGGCTTATTTTAAAACATTTTATTTATTTTTTCATTTTAATTTGTTTTTATTTCAATAACTTGGGGTGTACAGGTGGATTTTGGTTACATTGATAAATTGTATTGTGGCTAAAGTCTGAGATTTGAGTGTTCCTGTTGCCTGAATGGTATACATTGTACCTAATAGGTAGTTTTAGGCCTCACCCTTCCATCACCCTGCCCCCTTCTAAGTCTTCAATGTCCATTATACTACTCTGTATGCCTTTGAATAACCATTGCTTAGCTCCCACTTACAGGTGAGGCCCTACAATATTTAGTTTACCATTCCTGAGTTTCTTCACTTAGGATAATGACTCAGTCCCATCCAAATTGCTACAGAAGAAATCATTTGATTCATTTTATGGTTGAGTAGTTTAGCATGGTCTATATATACTACATTTTCTTTATCCACTCATCAGTTGGTAGACACTTAAGTTGATTTCGTAGCTTTGCAATTGTGAATTGTGCTACAATTAAAATATGTGTGCAGATATCTTTTTGATATAATGACTTATTTTCTTCTGGGTAAATACCTATTAGTGGGATTTCTGGATTGAATGATGTATCTACTGTTAGTTATTTAAGAAACCTCCTACTGTTTTCCATAGGGGTTATATTAATTTACATTCCCACAAGTAGTGTATAAATGTTCCCTTCTCACCACATTCATGTCAACATCTATTGTTTTTTGATTTTTTAATAATGTCCATTCTGATTGAAGTAAAGTGGTATCTCATTGTGTTTTTAATTTGCATTTCATTGATTAGTGATGTTGAGCATTTTTTTCATGTTTGTTGGCCACATGAATTTTCTTTTGATAATTGTTTATTCATGTCATTTGTCCTTTTTTAATAGGATTATTTTTTATTTCTTATTAATTTGTGTGCTCCTTGTAGATTCTGGATATTAGTTGCTTGTCAGACCCACAGTTTGCAAATATTTTTCTCATTCTGTGGATTGTCATTTTACTCTGTAGATTACTTATCTTGCTGTGCAGCAGATTTTGAGTATAATTAAGTCCCATTCATTTATTTTTGTTTTTGTTCCATTTGATTTCAACGTCTTAGCTATAAATTATTTGCTTAGTCCAATGTCCAGAAAAGCTTTTTTCCTCTTCTAAAATTTTTATGGTTTCAGGACTTACATTTAAGTCTTTTTCTTGAGTTAAATTTTGTATATGATGAGAAATAGGGATTCAGCTTCATTCTTCATTCAGCTCTCCATTTTTTTCAGCACCATTTATTGAAAAGGGTATCTTTTCCTCAGTTTAGGTTTTTGTGTGCTTTGTCAAAGATCAGGTATTTGTAGGTACTCGGCTTCATTTCTGGGTTCTCTATTCCGTACCATTGGTCTGTATATCTCATTTCATAAAAGCACCATGCTTTTTGGGTTACTGCAGCCTTATAGTATAATTTGAAGTCAGATAAGGTGATGCCTCCATATTTGTTCTTTTTGATTAGGATCGCTTTGACTATCAGGGCTCTTTTTTGGGTTCTGTATGAATTTTTTGAATTTTTTTTCTAATTTTATTTAAAAATTACATTGAAATTTTGATAGGAATAGATTTGATTACTTTGGTCAGTATGGTCATTTTCATGATATTGGTTATTGCAATCCATGAGCATGGGATGTATTTCCATTTGTTTGTGTCATCTGTGTTTTCTTTCTTCAGTGTTTTGTATTTCTCCTTGTAGAGATCTTTTGCCTTCTTGATTAGGAATACTCTTAGGAATTAATTTTTTTGTAGTTACATAAAAGAAATTAAGTTCTTGATTTGATTCGCAGATTGGTTATTGTTGGTGTGTATCAGTGCCACTGACCTGTGCATATTTATTTTTTAAACTGAGGCTTCCCTGAATTCATTTATCAAATTTAGTAGACTTTTGGAGTACTCTGTAAGGTGTTCTGGGTATACAATCATATCATTGGCAAATGGACATACTCTGACTTTCTGCTTTCCAATTTGGATGCCTGTTTTGTTGCTGTTGTTGTTGTTTTTTCTCTTGCTGATGGTTCTAGCTAGTACTGCCAGTATTATGTTTAACAGAAGTGGTGAAAGTGGTCATCCTCTTCTTTTTTCAGTTCTTAGGGGAAATGCTTTCATATTTTCCCCATTCAGTATGACGTTGCCTGTTGGTTTGTCACATGTGACTTTTATTATTCTGAGGTATGTTTTTTCTGTGCCTAGTTTGTTGAAAGTTGTTATCATGAAGAGATGCTTAATTTTATTGAATGTTTTTCTGTATCTATTGAGATGATCCTATGTTTCTTGCTTTAAATACTGTTTATGTGATGAATCACATTTATTGGCTGGTGTGTGTTGAGTCATCCCTGCATTTCTTAGATGAAACTCACTTGATCATGGTGACATTTTTTAATATTCTGTTGGATTCTTTTTGCTAGTATTTTGTTTAAAATATTTGCATCTATGTTCATTGGGAATATTGGTCTATAGTTTTCTTTCTTAGTTATATATTTTCCTGGATTTGGTACCAGAGTGATACTGGCTTTGTAAAATGAGTTGGGGAGGATTCCTCTTCTTCTTGATCTTTTAGAATAGTTTCAGTAGGATTGGTACTAATTATTCATTGAATGGTAGAATTTGTAAATCAGTCTGGTCTTAGGATTTTTTATTTTTTATTTTTGGTGGATTTTATATTATTGATTCACTAACACTGCTGGTTATTAGCCTTTTCAGGATTTCTATTTCTTTCTTATTCAAGGAAGGGAAGTTGTAGGTTTCCAGGAATTTTTTGATTTCCTCTAGATTTCCTAGGTTGTGTACACAGGCATGCTCATAGTAGTCTTAAATGATCTTTTATATTTCTCTGATATGAGTTGTAATGTCTCAATTTTCGTTTTCAGTTGGACTTATGTGAATCTTCTTTTTTTTGGTTAATATAGCTAGTGTTCTATCAATTTTATTTTTTTAATAAAAAAACAACTTTTCATTTAATTAATCTGTTTTTTCTTCTATAACATTCTTTATTTTGTAGGAAGAAAATACTGTGGTTTATTTAATCAGTCCCCTATATTTAGACATGTAAATTGTATTCAGTTTTTACTATTATTCACCAAGTATAACAAACACCTTAGAAACTAAATAGTTCTACAGATTCATATTTCTTTCTATTTAATTTTAATTTTTTGATTTTAATTTAAGTTTGGGGTACATGTACAGGTCTTGCAGGATTGTTAAATAGATATACACATGCCATGGTGGTTTGCTGCTTCCATCACCTCATCACCTACATTAGGTATTTCTCCTAAAGTTATTCCTTCCCAATCTCCCCATGTCCTGCTATCTCTCCCCTACAGACCCCAGGGTATGATGCTGCCTTCCCTGTGTCCATGTGTTCTTATTGTTCAACACCCACTTATGAGTGAGAACATGCAGTATTTAGTTTTATGTTCTTGTGTCAGTTTGCTGAGAATGATGGTTTCCATATTCATCCATGTCCCTGCAAAGGACATGAACTCATTGTTTTTTATGGATACATAATATTCCATGGTGTGTATGTGCCACATTTTCTTTATCCAGTCTATCATTGATGGGCATTTGGGTTAGTTCCAAGTCTTTGCTATTGTAAACACTGCCACAATGAACAAACGTGTGCATGTGTCTTTATAATAGAATGATTTATAATCCTTTGGGTATATATCCAGTAAAGGGGTTGCTGGGTCAAATGGTATTTCTACTTCTAGGTCCTTGAGGAATCGCCACACTGTCTTCCACAATGGTTGAACTAATTTACACTCCCTCCAACAGTGTAAAAGCATTCCTATTTCTCCACATGCTCTCCAGCATCTGTTGTCTCCAGTTTTTTATGATCGTCATTCTAACTGGCATCATTAATCTTTTATATTGTTTCCATTTTGATTAGTACTGCTCTTATCTTTGTTATTTCTTTCTTTCTGTTAACTTTGGATTTGGTTTGTTCTTGTTTCTCTAGCTCCTTAAGGTATGTTATTAGGTTGCCAATTTGTGATCTTTCTGACTTCTTAATGTTGGAGTTTAGTGCTATAAACTTTCCTCCTAGCACTAGTTCTGCTGCATCACAGAAGTTTTGATAATTTATTTCAGTGTCATCAGTAATTTTGAATTTTTAAAAAAAATTTTTTTCTTGATTTCATTGTTAAGCCCCAAATCATTTATCAGCAGACTGTTTAGTTTCCATGTTTGTGTATGAGTTTGAGTGTTCTTTTTGGAATTGATTTCTCTGTTTATTCTACTGTGGTAAACAAAGACACTTGATATAATTTGGATTTTTAAATATTTATTGAAACTTTTCTTGTGGCTTATCATATGGTTTGTCATGGAAGATGTTCCATGTGCTGATGAAGAGAATGCATATTGGGCAGTTTTTAGATAGAATGTTCTGTAAATATCTGTTAGGTCCCTTTGTTATAGAATTCAATTTAAGTACAGTGTTTCTTTGTTGACTTTCTGCCTCAGTCTTCTGTCTCATGCTGAAAGTGGAGTGTTAAAGCACCATATTATTACTGTGTTATTTATTATTTTATTGCTGTTTATTTTGTTGTGTAAGAGAAAACAAATCAGTACAACCATTTATCTAGTAGCAATTATTTTATTACTCTGGGAGCTGCACAGTTAGAAGTGCATACATATTTAGAATTGTTATGTTTTGTTGAATCTTTTATTATTATGTAATAACCTTTTGTCTGTGTTTTGTCTTTTTGTCTATTATTGTTTTAAACTGTTTTATCTGACATAAGAATAGCTATTTCTGCTCACTTGTGGTTTCCATTTGTGTAGAACGTCTGCTTCCAATACTTTGCCTTAAACCTATAAGAATCTTTACATGTTAGGTGAGTCTCTTGAAGACAGTAGGTATACAGTTTATGGGGTTTTTTTTAATCCACTCTGTCAATTTGATTCTTTTAATAGGGCATTGAAACTATTTACATTGAAACTAATGAGATATGAGGTACTGTTCTAGGCATAGTATTGATTGTTGCCTAGTTGTTTTTTCTTTTTCTTCATTGTGTTACTGTTTTATAATGCATGTGAGTTCTATGCTTTGAAGAGTTTCAATACTGGTGTGTAATGACCTTATGTTTCAACATTAGGATTTCTTTTAACATTTCTTGTAGGGCTATTCTAGTGTTGACAAATTCTCTCAGCTTTTGCTTATCTAGGAAATACTTTATTTTTCCTCATTTACGAAACTTAGTTTTGCTAAATTCAGACTCCTTTACTGTTAGTCATTCTGTTTAAGAAGACTAAATATAGAACCCCAAACTCTTCTGGCTTGTAAGGTACCTGCTGAGAAGTCTGCTGTTAGTCTGATAAGTTTTCCTTTATGGGTTACCTGATATTTTTGTCTCATTGCTATTAAAATTCTTTCTTTCATGTTGACTTTAGATAGCCTGATGACCATATGCCTTGGTGATATTCTTTTTATAATTAATCTCCTAGGAGCTCTTTAAGATTCTTGTTTTTAGATGTCTAAATCTCTAGCATGGCCAGGGAAGTTCTCCTTAATTATTCCTGCAGATTTTGCAAACTTTTCAGTTTTTCTTCTCCCACAGGCACACCTGTGATTCTTAGATTTGGATATTTTGCATAATCCCATATTTCTTGGAGACTTAAATCATTTTTTAATTCATTTTTTCATTATTTTTGTCTGATTAGGTATTAGACTTATCTGCAAACTCTAAAATTCATTTTCTACTTGGACTAGTCTAATGCTAAAACTTTCCACTGCATTTTGTAGTTTACTAAATGTGTCTTTTGCTTCCAGAAATTCTGATTGATTTTTCTTTGAAATATCTATGTCTTTAGAAACATTTTCTTTTACATTATGAATTGTTTTGTTAACTTCTTTATGCTGGTTTTCTGCTTTCTCTTGTATCTCATTGAATAACCTAATAATTATCCTTTTCATTTGGTTATCTGGTATTTCAAAGATTTCATTTGGGTTCGCATCCATTGCTGGAGAGTTAATGTAATTTTTTTTAGTGGGCATTATATAATTTTATTTTTCATATTGCCAGAATTATTTTTATGGTTCCTTCTCATTTGTTAGATTATTTTTAATATTGATTTTATTTTTTATTACACCGGATTTTAAAAAATTACATTTCCTTTTGATGATATGACTTTAATTTTTATAATTTATCACTTAGCTTTTACTCTGAGTGCATTCGGTGACAAATACTCTATGTGAGTTCCTTGATTATAGAGAATATTTGTGCAGTTGCTTTCTCAGATACTGGTTGTAGTAGCAATGTTCTGGGTGTGCGAGTAGGTTCACTGTCTCCTGTGGGGCCAGAACAGCAGAGGTCTCATGAAGCTTATTATTGTTCCCCATTAGTTTGGACTTTTAAAATTTCTTTTTCCCAATATTTTATTCATTGAATTGAACAGTTTAGGATTCACGCCAGTAGGAGGTGTCCATAGGTAAAAATAGACTGTGGCTATAGCAGGGTAAATACAATATCCCAATGGTGGAAAGAGGTCCCAGCTTTGACAGAGGAAGCTGGCAAAGCTCTCAGTGAAGTTCGCTGGGGTCTTTACAGGGAGGAGGGAGGGGAGCCACCTCAGCTCTTCTTCCAGACCAAGAGGAAAGAGATCTACCTCCCTGTCCACTCCTGACCCACTGTTGTAGCTATTAAGATAAAATAGGCAACTATTTTTGTCTTCAGGTATACTGATGTTCCATTTTGAGATGGACTGTGGCTCTACCACTCAGTCACGCCTGAACCTGGAGGGCACTGCTCCTGCAGGAATGCAATCACCCTGAAGATTTCCAGAAAGGTTGTCTACAGATGCACTCATGCCAAGCTTCAGGGGAAGAAGCCCAAGCTGTATCTGTAGTGATGGATGATGGAAAAAAAAAATCCCCCCTTTTCAAGACCCTTCACAACCACAAGGCCTGCCTGACTCTTGGGATAGAACTACAGTATTTCTCCACTGAAGCCACCACTGTACCTGTGCTTCTGCTGAAAGAAACTTCCCAAAAGCAGAGTGTTCTGGGGTTCAAGGCCTTAAGTTGGTTTCTTTTGTCCCACAGAGTGCTCTCTTGATGTATTGCACTCCACCTTCCCCTGTGAGTAGCAGTCCCTGAGGGTCAGGCTACTGTGAATTCTGTCGCCCTTCTGTGTATAGCCACCCTGTGGGGCTGGCATACTTCAGGCTGGTGCTGGAGAATATCTGGAAGGAATCCAGTGATGTGAAGATACAAGGGTTGAAGGACCCTGAGCAGGACAAAGTTTCACAATGAGTATACATTCAGTATAGTGCCTGCTGCTACAGCTCAGTTCTGGAGGGAAAGACAAGAGTCTTGTATGAGCCAGGTAATGCCCTCAAGGAGGCCCCAAATTATAGCCTACTCCAGTATTTGTGCTTGTGTGTGCAAGAAACTCTCCTTGAGCTTGGAACCCAGCAGTCTGCCACAGGGGCTAGAGTGTCTGAGAGCACTCCCACCCACCCTTTCCACGGAATACTAGGCCTCTCAGTGTTTGATCTCTGCCAGCTTCTTGATACTTTCTTTTGTGCTCATGTGAACACACTGTAACTTCTTCCAGTGAACTCTCCAATAGTCTCTAGCACTCTCCTGGCAACATGTCATTTGGGCTTTGATTATACACTATTAATTTTGGTTTTTCTTTCTAAGGAGAATTGCTCACCTTTGTCTCTTGCCAGCCAACTAGAGAAGCTCTCTAATGCCTCAGGCTATGAAAAGGTTTGCAGGATATGCTGTGGCTTCAGCTCCAGTCAGCTTCAGAAGAGTCAGTGTTGGTTGGAGCTGGACCAAGCTGACATGTCCTCTAGTCTCCCAGCAGTGAGTACCAGCACTAGCTTTTCTGGGGGTGACAGGGAAGTGGCGTAGACTCTGTAAGATTTTCTTGTTTTTACCTTAGTATACTGGCTTTCTCAAGTGTAGTAGTAACATACTGGGCACATGGACAAGTTCAAGAACCCATGGTTAGCCAGGGTGATGTAGGCAATTGTAACAGCTGAGATTGCACAGAAATATTCTTCATCCTAAGCTCTGTGTTATCATGCCTGCAATGCTGTAATGGGCTGTGCTGATTGGCTTTCAGACAGGAGGTGGTGCTTGCAAAAGGGTGCCAGCTGCAGTGGTAGCAGTGGGATTTGTGCTTGCCTTATGTTGCTTGAGGGAGGTACTCTGGTGTCTCTGGTGTCTCAGGCAAGGGGTGGGGCTTTGGAGCTTTCAAACATACCTCTCTATTGTATTACATTTCTAGGACAGGTGGAGGGTCAAAGTTGGGTGGGAGCTGGCTCAGACAAGGTGTGTTCTGGCTCCCCATGTGTGGGCACAAGCAGCGATTTCAGTGGGGAACAGAGGGAAGATTTTTGGCTGCTGGGGTAACATTCCAAGGAGAGGCACAGCACAAAAGACTCTGCACTGGGAAAGAGAGAGTAGCAAGCCAGGGTGAGCCGCACACAGCTTCTACGTATTTAATAAGGAAGATCTCGCATCTGAGGTATTCTGTTAGCAACAGCTAGCTGGGTTCCAGGCAGCCTGTGCTCAGAATGCAAAACTACCCAAGGCCACAAGCCTTCTCCACTGAGACCAAAATTTGCCAGCTCTCAGGCCACACCTCACGTGGCTTACCAGCAAAGCAGAGGCACCCAGCATTCTTTTTGCTCATCCCTTAGTTTTGGACAAGGGGTTAGTCACCACTCAAGATTATATCATAAATCTCAGTTGGAAGCTTCTCTCAGCATGTGACCACCACCTGAGTTAGCCGCCAGACTTCCAGGAGTTCTATTGATACAGAAGTGGGGAAGGAAAGTGTTGGGAAGGGAAGAGAGTGGTCCCTGGCCAGGGCTCCACCCCCATCCTGCACCCATGGACCAAGGTGAAGACAGGCAGTCCTGCCTTGGTGCCCAAATGTTGCATTTCCCAAGACCACTCTGGCCTGCCACGTCCCCATCCTGTGCCTATGAAAACCTCAAGACTCTAGCAGGCAGACAAACCCGTGGCTGGACGTTGAAGGAGCATGCCGGTAGAGGAGCATACCGACAGATGCGGGCACACTGGCAGGCTGTTGACTGGGGAATGACGTGGAGTTTGGCCTGGGCAGTTGGAGGAGAGCCCATGCCATTGAGCAGCCCTGCTCTAGGGGAAAACCTCTTCCTTTTGGCTTTCCCATCTGCTGAGAGCTACTTCCAGTGGATAAAACCTTGAACTCATTCTCCAATGCCACGTGTGATCTGGTTCTTCAGGTACACCAAGACAAGAAGCCCGGGACACAGAAAGCTCTCTGTCCTTGTGATAAGGCAGAGGTCTAACTGAGCTGACTAATGCAAGCCACCTACGGACGGCTAAACTAAAAGAGCATCCTGTAACACACACCCACTGGGGCTTCGGCTTCACCCCTACACACTGCGGTAGCTTTGGAGCCCCACAAGCTGCCCGTCTGTGTGCTCCACAAGAGGTTTGAGCAACTGGTCACTGAAGAAGCTAGCCACACCCCTATCGTGCACCCTTGAGAGGGTGCTAAGGGAACTTTTACCATTTCATTATTAGTTAGGATCAGGAATTGCTTCCCTCCCTGCTGGGGTCTGGGGGTGCCTGTAAAGCACGTCCTGATTCTACTTCTTTTCTTATAGCTCCCACAGCTGACTAAGTCAGCACCAGCGCAGTGCAGGGGCAAGGTGCTGCCCTGTGGCCCGGATTGCCCGGCTCCCTAGTGGGACTGTGCATCGTGGAGACCGTTTCTCCCCCTTTCATGCTCTGGAGACACAGCTTTTTCTGCCTCTCTCGCGGTGTAGGCTGCTGCCCACCACTTCTTTCAAAGTGTCTGTGGTTTCTTTCAGTTTTTCTGCTGAGTTCCTGGGTTGCTTTTTGGTTAAAAGTTCACAACGCGAATCTCTACACACTATTTTGTCTTTCCAAGTAGAAAAGACAGGCTAACAATGCTTCCAATCCACTTCTTGGGGGGAAAGAAAAGCCTTGGCTTCACTATTAATAATCACAGAATCGCTGTGATTATTAATACGGGTCCCCTTAGCTAGTCTCAGAGTCTTTACACTCTAAAATGAATAGTTTGTATTTAGTAATCTAACAAATAGATGTTGTTTGCTGTCTTAGGCTCTGATTCGCAGGATTTCCAGGAATTGTGTTTTACCCTTGACTAGAATGCTTTCTCTCACGCTGCCCCCCCTCCATTACTTAAGTAAACTTTAGTGGGAGGTCTACAGCTATGAAACACGCCCCAGTGGAGTTATATGGTGGTTCTCCCTGGCACCCCTTCTGAAATTGCCATCCTTGAGCCAATAACCTACTTTAAGATAAAGACCACCATGGATGAGGATGCTTTGTAGATAAAATGTGATAAAGCCATTGGATTTTGCTACTTAAGAAGTGGGAGAATGTTGCCGTTTTGCTGATGTGGTGCTGAGAGAGGTGACTCCCAGGAAACACAGGTGTTCAAGAGACTGCTGCAATTTATTTCACTTCTACAGAGGGACACTTTAAGTACAGTGAAATCATACTTTGTTCATCTCAGTGTCCCTAATGTCTAGAGTAACACCTATATTATAGTGAGCATCCCATAAATATATAGAAAAAAGAAAAAAAAAACAGAGATTAAAAAAAGAAAAAAAAGGAAGTGAAGGTAACAGAAAGGCTCAGAAAGAAGGGAAAAGAACTCAGCGCAAGTTATCACATATTCTTTGTAGTAATACATCCTTTCCTATACTAGAAGACCTTGACATTGCTAGACTTGACCAAAGAATATTCTTTCTTTACATTTCAGGTTAATAGAGAACTACATTTTTGGTTTTAGAGAGGCAGCAATAATTATATTTTGGCTTTTAGTCTAGATGCTTAACATAGTGAAGGCGACAGTTCAAGCATAATAAGTGAAGGTAATTAAAATTTAAGAACAATCATCACAATCTCTTGTAACCTACATATACTGTTTAATGCTTACATGGAATGAAACCAGTGTTCTTCATTGGCATTTTACACATACACACACAAACAGAATTTATTTAAAAATCAAAGGCAAACATTCTAAATGTACTATGGTAGCATGTTAAAAATGCAGCGAATCACTATATATTTAATGTAAAAATTGTCACACTAAACAGGATAAACTTCTGACTCCCCCTTTTTTTTTTCTTGTGGAATAAGTGGTGAAATATCTAATTTTGGCATTTGACTGTTAGATTATGTAACCTAGCTAGTTCAGGATGGTCTTAGAACATTTTTTCTGATAATTTGTTCCAATTCCTGACATCTTACAAGCAAAATGATAGTGACACTTTATCCTGATTTTTTGCTTCTTTTAGGTTTATGTCTATTCTAATTAAATATGTATACATAAAGTTACCAAAAAAAAAGAATATTATTTTTTTGGCCTGTCTTATTATCAAAGATATTCATCAGCCCCTGTACAGACCATCTTTCTTCCATCAAAACTATGAGAAAAACCTGGATCTGTCTGATTTAGAGACCACGTGTGCTTCTCACATTGCCTACTTGAAACGGTGCTCTTCTAAGGGTGACTAATCTTCTGGGTGCTCTTTTGCCAAAATGCTACTCTGGTTCCCAGTTTCCTGTGTCGAGTTACAAACAATTTGTCGTTCCTGCAGTAACACTTTTCAGACCTGTCAGTTCTGCTAAAGAGCCATTTCATCAGTACGGTTTTCCACTCCCTAAGCAACATTTGGATTTCCTGCTTCCATGCAAGCAACTTGTCACATCTTAAGTTTTCTCACAAGTTTCAACTGAAAAACAATCCTAACTCTGCTTTGATTTAATTCTTCTTTTCATTGAAAATGTCTCTGTAGTCAGAGGATTAATGTCCAAACTTCCTCTATTACATCTTTTCTCTGTTTTGACACGAAATTCTTCCAGCAGAATCACTTATGCTTTATTTAAACTTAGACAACAAATTTCTTTTTGAATTACATTTAAAAGGGGTAATGAAACCACTGCTCATGCTATTGACTATGTCCATGGTGTGATAAATAATTTCTTACCTTTTCTGCACTGTACCCCAATGCCAAAGAGATAAGAAAGAATCAGAAAGGGGAAAGGACACTAAACCCTAGAGAAGTGATTGGATTGATTTATGACATTTCCTCTACACACACACACACACACACACACAGCATCTTTTCGATAAATTAATCAGTTTATTTGAATTGTAAATTCCTTTTCCATGGAGATTATATTGTATATTCTACCTTTCCTATGAGATAGATTTAAAAAAACAACTAAAAATACTCTGAACTCTCTTCTTGAACTAAAATTTTATGTAAATGAGTTAGGAAACTGAATTTATGCTTTATAAATGATTAAAATTCATACTACAGTGGGTGTTTTCTCTTTCTTATAATTGCTAATTTTTTAAAGTAACCTATTTTCTAATTATCAAAGTTCTTTAAGTTGAGATACACTTGAACCAACATTCCAAACTTGTTTGTAAGTGACAAACATATTAGTGGGATATTGCCATTAACTCTTCTAAATGGATTTTGCAGCTGTCAAATTCTTCTCTAGAATATAAATAAATGTTCCTGAGGGTACTTTGCCATCCTACAAGTACAACTTCTTGTAAGGAATAGAGTTGCATGAAATAATACACACACAGGATAACATATGACTGTACTTAAAAACACATGTATTATTCATGACTATGTATATTCCCATAAAAGCAAGGTGATGGCCACTTGGAGGCTTCCAACAGAACAACTGGTACAGAAACTACTTTTGCCTTAAAATCATCTGCGTATTTAAATAATGATAAATATAAAAAATAATAAAGGAGAATATTCGCCAACATTTGCAGAGAGGCAAAGGAAATGGTAGGATGCTTGAATGGAAAGCATCATTTATCTAGTGTTGAGGAGACCTGTGGCACTCTTAGCTACAGCATTATTCAATGTGAATCCATGTTCAACTCTCAGCCTTCAGTCTCCTCGTCCAGAAGATTAGTGGGAAATTGAAGAGATTACAAATCTAACTTTAGAAAACCTTAAAATTAAATTTAAAAAAATGATTAAAATGTCAACAGGACTCTTTAAGTCCTGAGTGAAATTAGTTAGTTCAAACCACACGAATTATTTTTATAATCTTTGTTTTAAAGAAAAAAGCATATAAGCTTCCAAGTTGAAAAAAAAAAATTCCAATGGACTAAATTCGTGATTAGCTCCTGAATTTATTAAATTGTGTTCAATTTCCAATATAAAATGAGTGTGACCAAAAAGGACTAATGTATTTAGTCTACCTATTAATTAAATTCAAGGACAATATACATAATATTCTAAATCAGAAAATTCTACAGAATTATCTCTTCAAGTATCCGGAAGTTATCCAAGGGCCCGATACAATGGTGCCGTGCATTTAAAATCTTATAGCCTGTTATAAAGAGCAGTAACTACTAATTGGTAGAGTGTGTATGTGATTTGATCAATCAACTCAAAAGGAAACAAATATTTACTAAAACTGATTACCTGTCACCTACTTATCAGTCATTGTTTCCTAGGCTTATCTTCCCTTTTTTGATAAAAACTTTGAGGATTAGAGATATTAAATCATTTGTTCTAGGGCTCACAATCTGTGGGTAAATGCTTGAAATTGTATTCTAGGAGACTGCTCCACCTGGCATAAATTATCAAATTTGTTTTGATATTAAAATGCTCTACAGCACCCTTTCTAAAGGTAAGAAAACACGACTTGAGTATCTTTACATTTTTATTATTATCTCGGCCATTGGTGATTTCAAGGAGGTAAGGCTTTTCCAGATATTTTTAATCTCCTAGGAGTGGGACTTTGATATAAGCAGTGCATTTGATTCCTCACCATCATAAACTTCAGACTCTGCAATTTTCTGTAGCTTTTATCTTCATCCAATTTTTCAAACAGATGCCAGTTGCATAAGCAGTATCTACAGCCATTGCTCAGCAAATTCTTTCTCAGTTTTACAGCATAAACTGCTTTCTATGTTTCTTACTTATGGTCAAGTTTGTAGGAACCATAATGTTGAATTTAGTCCAAAAAAATGCTCATCCACCCCCTTGTACTTCTGTGCTTGAAGAAAACTTGCAGCACTGATATATTGCCTGTGTGTTGGAGTTTCTTCTGGCAGGAAAAATACAGATAACTTTATTGGAAATATAAAGCTTTATTGAGCGCCTTCCCTCAGAGAGGCTAGCAATAGCCTTTCCCTGAGACAACTGGATGCACTCCACTTATAACCCTTCTTCAACAATGTTATAAAAGGAGATTTAACAAAGAGAAAGAATGTCAACAAGTATTAGACCTATTTATTTTTGTTGGAAGCTAATAGGCCTAATCCCTTGAGATATCTCATAAATCTTTAGCAGGCAGCATTAAACATCAGAAATATGTTTATAAGGAATAAACAAATAAATGGTGAGATTCTATTGTCTTCCATTGTTCCTATAAGCTACCAATCTTCTCCTGTAATTTCTGTAAATGCAATTTTGAATCTACTCTTGAAATTAACAGCTGAGTTCAATCTCATCATACTGATATGCCAGATCTTATTATGCTGGTAGCCCAGCTTAGCGTTTATCCTTATTCTCCTATTTCCTTAATTTTTTTTGCCCTTATTTTATTTCTGTCACCACCTTATGACCCCTTGACTATATTGACAAATTTCTTTCTTCCTACAGATTTATTCTTATGGGTAAACTTCCCCGAAAGAGTATGTGCATGTGTGTGTGTGTGTGTGTGTGTGTGTGTGTGTGTGTGTTTCAGTGGTGTCAGGTGTAAAAATTATAAAAATTGTTTACCAGGGCTTGTGACAAACTAGAAAAGAATTACTTTATATAAAGGGAATACTTGGGATTTGATATCAGACAATCATAGCCTTGAGTTGGGTTTTAGGAAACATTTTCTATAAGTGGCTAGATAGTAAATATTATAGCCTTTGTATACCATATGATATCTGTTACAACTATTCAACTCTGCTGTTGTGCTGTGAATGTGGCCATGCATAATGCATATATGAATGGTCACTGTTATGTTCCAATAAAACTTTATTTACAAAAACACAAAATGAGTCAGATTTGGCCTTTTGGAAGTAGTTTACAGAAACTTACCTATAGAAATCGGGGTTCAGGGTTGTATGACATCCTGTTTTAAGAAAAACTGGGTCACTAAATCTGTCCAGTGCAAATATGTTTAAAGTCTCATAAGACAAATAGTCATTTCCCAGTCAACAAAAGGGGAGTAGGATGCCAATCTATACAAAATAAGAGTTTATGTGAGTTTGGAATATCCGGACAGTGCAAGTAACTTGATTTAGTTGTAGAACAGAATTTGTGTGGGTAACGTTAAGAAGACCAGATGGGGTTTGATGCAAGCCGATAAATGACATTATCTGTATTCTTCTTTAATTAGACAGCATTAGGTTAGATAACAAATACATGAAAATGGATCACTACACATTAGTTTTATTTTCAATAAAGGCTGGAGTAGGAGACAGCTTACAAGTACAATCAGCACTGGGCCTTTCAATACTCATTCAACTTTTATCACCAGAACACCCCAACACACACACACACACACACACACACACACACACACACACACACGCACACACACACACTTAACAGGAACTTTGAAATGTTTGGGATGTAAAGAAGAAAACTCGGTGTCTCTGTCTCCTTGTTGTCCGGGCTGGGGGTGTGGTAGAGGGCATAGTATAATTGTCAACCAAATTCCCTGCCTTGGGGATTTGAGATTGATTTTCTCCATCCAACACAGAAAGCTGAACCAGTGACTGCACCTATGAACAGAGTGACTACCTATGTCCATAAAGAGGAAAAACAAGTGGAACAAGAGGCTAGAACTGTCTAGGGGGGAAAATATTTCTTCCATACTAGAGAACAGAAACGAAGTATCCCCTACCATCTACAGCATGCAGAAGTTAAATATGAAATCCCTTGAGAAGTATATTGAATAATATATATATTTTATATATATATATAATATATATATTATAGCAAGGAATAATAATTTATTCCTTGCTACACTCGATATAAAAAAATCTTAAAGTAGATAAATTATGTTAAAATGATTTATATTAATTCCTCATAGCAAAAGCTGTATGACTCTGCGTCAAATCTATTAACACAATCCCTGTTTCTATATATCTATCCAAGTTGTATGAAGATAAGAAAATGCCATCCAAAAATTCCAACCCATCTGAAATGATTTAAAAGCCAGCAAAATCATCATAAAAGATCTAAGAGTTACTATTCTCTTAGACATGCACTTAAAGTCCCCAAGGGAAGCTTTTAATTTAATGCTTCACATTAAAAACTAGCATTGAATTGTGCATTATTTGCCTTTGAGCCACTGCAAATAAATAAAAAGTGTGCCATACATCTTAGTCAAGTATTCTCCATTAACAAATGGATTCAAGTACCTCAGCCTTGTTGTTTGTCCCCTGTATTTCAGAAGAATTTGAAACATTTACTCCCAGTCATCCGTGATTGAAATTCTGGAGCACTGCTGTTAAGCATACATCATAAAATATTTTTTATTTTACTCGATCAAAATTTCCTTTTTCCCTTCAATAAAATAAGGTGATGAAATTCCTTAAAACTGCTAAGCTTTCCAAATCCAAACCTTCACGTCACTGGTTTTAAAAATATTCAGGAACTCTAACAGCTGTGTGTGGCTGAAATGCAACAGACAAATCACAGCTCTGGCATTTTGCAGTAGGCGAAAAAGGTGCTTATTATAAAAGGATGCTCTGTCTGTCCCATCGGAAATGTGAATATAAGTAAATTAGTGCTTATTTTTGTTCATTTATTCATGTTTCAAACAATTTTTAGTGCCTAAAAAGTAACAGGAGGAAGCATCTGGATAGAAATACAGACATCAAAACAAACAAAAACATAATACAAAATGCTAAGCATTAAAATATTATCTGGACAACATTAATTTCTAACAGCAATTTTTCTTGGAAACAAGGTTACATAGAAATAATGGTTTCATTTAGTTTTTCATTCATTTACCAAGTGTTTATTAGTGGCTCCTGCGCCAGGCACTTGCTAAACTCTGGGGATGAAACAATAAATAAGGTGAAAAAACTTTTATCCTCAGGCAGTGTATAATTCAACACAGTGATTACAGTCTTTCACTTTTTAAGCACACACTGAATAGCAAGATATTTTTAAATGGTAGCAAAAATATGTATTTATGTATTTATGAAGAATATATATGTACACATTTACGTACTATAATATAAATACCCTGTAAAGCATTTGCCATATACCAAAATGCAATAAAATACACAATGAGATGAAATTGTCTTTAAAATATTATTTTATATATTAACATTATTCATGCTTTGATATCACTATTAATATAATGAATACATTTGTGTAGGTAATTATGTAATACCACTTATTCACATAATAATATATTTAGTGAGAACAAATGTGTTTGTGTAAGTTTGTTTTTAAATGCTTTGAATGTATGAAAGAGGTATTTAAAGATCTGATTCTAATTTCAGTTTTTTAAATTAATTTTAATGTCAATAATAAGCCCAACAAGATGTGTGTGTGTGTGTGTGTGTGTGTGTGTGTGTGTGTGTGTGTACATGATACATAAACTCATATCTGTTCTCCATTTATGTAATTGGGGGTGGGCCACATTTAATTAATGACAATTTCCTATGATATGAAACAATGATTGGTTTTAGAATCCAGTGAACAACTAGGAGTATTTATTAAGCAAAAATTATATTTTCCATGTGTTTGTTTCCCTTTTCTTATCCTTTTTTGTAACATGTACATATATGAGGGTTAAACAGAAAATACGTATATTTACAAGAAGAAAATTCCATAACTATGGAGAGTATTTCCAAACATTTGGTTTTGATCCTCATTCAGTCTGAATTTAATTTTTAAAGGATTAAATTTATCATTTACTGCTTAAAATATCACCTTTATTTTAAGACTTTTAAATCTCTAAGTATTCCCTATATTGGACCCAGCACCTTTACGGCCTTGTGTAGGGCTGCAACACTCATACCCAGGGAAAGGGGAGATAGGTCAAGTGCTCTGGAACAGAGAAGGGAGTCTTGAAGAAAATTTGTAAAAACTAAAAAGGAGAAGGTCTAGGATACAGTGCAGTCCCAAGGGAAAGGATTGTCTGTGATGATATGGGAAAGCAGCCTTCACAAGCTAAGACTATGGAGTGTAGCTTTGAAAAGGGTGCTAAGAATAACACATGTCATGGAGAATGTAGCAATCTTGGGAATCTGAGATTCTCCAGCAGAAGAAAATGGTACCATTGGAACAGTCAGGGAGCTAGTGTCCTGCATGCTGAAATGATGCAACAACTCTCAGGTAGTGCCCAATTCAAGAGTTGATTTCTGCACCCAGAAACAGAACTAGTACATTGGTTCCCTAGGGTGTCTTCAGTGTCAACAGTCATAATCGTGTTACCTATTTGCTGTCATGGAATCCACTATCTCTAACATGAACTCCTAGCATTGCAATTATGTATTCAATTTTCTTTTCCAGCTAAGGAAGCCTTCAGGAAGGGCCAGGTCTGTGTACGACTCTCTCCAAGCCCACTTCCTTTATAAAAAAAGAGTTCCAAAATATTTATTGGATAGACAATGTAAATATATTTTCATTGATAATTTGGATTTTCTGCAATTGAATATAAGATACTCTACTTAGAGATAATCTACCCTAGAGAACTTTATCAGTTTTGACTCTTTTAGTCAATAATGACAAATATATAATTATATTCATAGCAATACCAACTTATATGGTTTGGCTGTGCCCTACCCAAATCTCATCTTGAATGGTAGCTCCCACAATTCCCATGTGTTCTGGGAGGTAATTGAATCACGGGGGTGCATCTTTTCCTTGCTGTTCTAGTGATAGGGAATAAGTCTCATGAGATCTGTTGGTTTTATAAAGGGGTTTCCTTGCACAAGCTCTCTTCTCTAGTGTGCTGCCATGTGAGACTTGCCTTTCACCTTCTACCATGAATGTGAAGCTTCCCCATCCGAATGGAACTGTGAGTCCTTTGGCTCAGGCAGCAGACAGACCCAGGTTGAGGATGTGACTGGTTACAAGGGTTCTGATAACATCAACAGATCCAGTTTCTTTCTAACTCCTGTTTACAATTTTTCAGGTTGACTCTATCCTCTTGTATTGTGAAAAAGATGGCAAAAGAAACTTCAATTCTACATTGTCAAAATAGGAAATCTAGTACAGAAAGAAACTTTTCAAGAAGTACCAACAAATTTGATCATATGTTTATATGTCATGGATTGAACCCTGAAACAATCACTGTAACCACAGAATGGTATTATGCTTATTTAGGATTAATTCCTAAACAAAAATGGAAGGTTATTGCTATATAACTAGGGAAATGAATGTTGCTAAAGTACAATATCCCCTTTAAAATAGAAAAATAACATCTTTAAACTGCATGTATTGTCAAGCTCTAAGTTTCTTTGTAATTGTTGTAATTCTTCCAACTTTCTGCAGTTGCGGGTGTTTTTCGCTAATGATGTTTTACTGCCAAATGCACCATATGTTGATCTTCTCTAACAACCACTTTTAAGGAAAAGAGAGCTAAGGGGGCAGCAAGAGCCATTTAAACTCACTTACACTGAAACTGGATTCTTTACTGTCACACAGCTGACACTGACATATGTGCTAGAATTCCTTTCTAAAATGATGAAATTGTTTTGACAAGTCTTAAAGCTAGAGTAATTTTTACAACTGCAATGGCTATTATTCCCAGAATCCACTATGATTTGCAGCTATCTATACCTCTCTTGATACAAAAATGTTATAGAAAAGGGAAAAATAAAACTCTTACATTCTATTGTATTTACCTCAAGTTTTATATATTAAACTCTTTGTTAACTCCAATCTTAAAATACATTCTAAGCTTCAATAATTCTTTGATCTTTGGCATAACCAGTTTATTTTGAATGTATTGTGGTAAGAACACGTAACATGAGATCTACACACTTAGCAAGTTTTTGAGTGAACAATATTTCATTATTGACCATGAATAGATTCAATGTTGTACAATTCTCCAAATCATATTAATCTTGCTTGACTGAAACTTTAAGACCAATGATTAATAACTTCCCATTTCTCCCTATCTCAGACCCCTGGTAACAACTATTCTACTCTTTGATTTTATAAATTCAACTATTTTAGATGCCTCTTATCAATGGAATCATGCAATATTTAGCTTGATGTGACTGGCTTATTTCACTTACATATTGTCCTGAAAGTTCATTTAAGTTAATGTTTCAATTTTTTTCTTTTTAATGCTCAATAGCAGTCAATTTTATGGTATTTTCTTTCTTTAATTATTTTTATTTTACTTTAAGTTCCAGGATACATGTGCAGAACAGTGAGGTTTGTTACATAAGTATAAGTGTGCCATGGTGGTTTGCTGCACCTATCGACCATTTTGAATGTTTTCTTGCTGTTTTTGAAAATTACTGGAGTCTGACTGGGATTAAATTGAATCTGTATGTTGTTTGGGGTAGTATGGACCTATTAATAATATTGTTTTACAATTCATGAACATAAGATGTCTTTTCATTTCATCCTGTCTTGTTTACCAGTGTTTTGTAGTTTTTATTATTTAAGTCTTTCATCTCTTTAATCAAGTTTTTTTCTAAGCATGTATTCATTTTGGTGCTATTTTAAATAGGAATGTTTTCCTAATTTCCTTTTACAATTGTTTGTTACTTTGTAAAATTGTAACTGATTTTGCATCTCAAATTTGTATTTTGCAATTTTACCAAATGTTTTTATGAGTTCTAACAGTTTCTTTCCCTCTTTCTTTCTTTCTTTCTTTCTTGCTTGCTTGCTTGCTTACTTGCTTGCTTTCTTTGTCTTTAGGGTTTTCTATATGTGAGGTCATATTGTCTGCAAACAGGGACAATTTTACTTCTTCATTTTTTATTTGTATGCCTTTTATTTCTTCTTCTAGCCTAATTGCTTTGGCTAGAACTTCCAGTACTTTGTTGAATACAAATAGCAACAATGGGCATAGTTGTCTCATGTCTAATCATAGAAGGAAAACTGATTTTTTCCACAATTAGGTATGGTATTAGGTGTGGGCTTTTCGTATATATGACCTTTATTACTACACTGAAGTTACGTTTGTTCATTTCTAAGATTTTAGAGTGCTTTTTATTATGGAAGATTACTATTTCTTTCAAATGCTTTTTGTACATTTATTGAGATAATGGTATGATTTTTATTCCTTATTATGTTAACATGGTATATCACATTAATTGATTTTTCATATATTGAACCATCTTTGCATACCAGGAATAAATCCCAATTAGTCATGGTGTATAATCATTTTAATATGCTGCTGAATTCAGACTTGCTTATATTTTCTTGATAATATCTGCATCCATATTCATTATGGATATTGACCTACAGTTTTATGTTCTTTTGGAGTCTTTGTCTTCCTGTGATATCAGGATATAGTGGCTTCATAGACT
Organism: Cebus imitator; assembly: GCF_001604975.1. Classification (NCBI taxonomy): domain Eukaryota; kingdom Metazoa; phylum Chordata; class Mammalia; order Primates; family Cebidae; genus Cebus; species Cebus imitator. The sequence goes on along the minus strand of NW_016107466.1, from coordinate 774,344 downwards.
GTGTTTGGAAGTGTTGCTTCCTCTTCAATTTTTGGAAAAGTTTGAGAAGAATTGAAATTTATTCTTTAATTGTTGATGTAATTCACCAGTGAAGCCATCTGGTTAGGACTTCTATTTGGGAGGTTTTGATTACTGTTTCAATGTCCTTAGTTGCTATTAGTCTGTTTAAACTTTCTGCTTCTTCTTGATTTTGTCTTAGTAATCTGTTTGTTTCTAGGTATTTATCTATTCTTTTAGGTTATATAGTTTGTTGGTTTACAATTATTTATAATAATCTCTTATCATCCTTTTTATTCCTTTGGCATCAGTTGTAATGTCTCTTCATTTATTTCTGATTTTATTCATTTTAGTATTCTTTCTTATTTAGTTAGTCTAGTTAAGGGTTTGCCGATTTTATAATTTCTAAAAACCAATTATTGCTTCTTGGTCTTTTGGTTAAGATTAAGTATAAAAATCAACTCAGCTTCAATCTTTTTATTAAGTTGATTGTCGATGTTGTATTTTGTTGCTTTTGGCTTAAATGTTTGTTGTTCACTTGCTTCTGTGACCTTTGTGCTTAGTTTGTTCTTGTTTTACAGCCATTGAATAATAAGTCAGGTTATTTGTGATATTTCTTATTTATTTTTGATAACTGATTAGTATTTACATTTCAAATTTTTTAACTCCTAATTTACATTAGACTTACAGGGGTTAAAAAATGGCACAAATAATTCTTGTATAAACTTTAGATTCCTCAAATGTTAACATTTTACCACATTTACTTTAGTCCATTTTTTCTGAACTATTTGACAGTATGTTGCAGATGCAATGCATTTTTACTCTAGAATAAGTCTGTGTATATTTTCCCAAAAATGTAACTACATTACAAAAATCAAGAAATTAATATTAATACAGTGCTACAAACCTTACTGAATTTTTCCAGTTGTCTCACTATCATGCTTTTTATATTTTTAATGTAGTAATTTATCACTATGATCTTCACTCTTCATACTGCTCTTTCTGCATCCATGTTTTGTTATGCTGTATTATTTTTGACTGCTTCAAAGTATTTTCTAATTCTTTTTTTATTTATTCATTGATCCAATTGTTATTCAACACTGCATTACTTTTCACTTATTTATGAATTTCCCACTTTTCCCTTTGTTGATTTCATTATGGTTGGAAAAGATACTTAGGGTGATTTTGATCTTCTTAAATTTTAGAGTTTTTTATGGCTTAACATGTCCTCAATACTGTGGAATGTCTCATGTTTGCTTAAGAAAACTATATATTCTGCTGTTGTTGACTAGAGTGTTTTGTATATGTTTGTTAGACCCACTGCTTTAAAATTACAGCTTAAAATAGTAAAATTGGCTTACATAGCTCTAAATAATCTGCAGCATAGTTTTCACTGCAGCATAATTTCTCATCATCCTAACATAGCTCATTACATTTCTTTCACCCTGGTCTTCTCTTTATTTTCAAACTGTCTATTTCTGCTTCTTTCTGGGGGCAATGTATTTTCTGTTCCTGTAGCTTAGATGACTCCTTGCCATCATTTAGAATTAAATTATAAAGTATTTACATTGGGACACCTTCCTTAGTGTTTCATAATATCACTGTACCCTGAACATTTCTCTGTAGCCCTTGTGCAACTGTAATAACATTTGTTAAATGTACTTTTGCATGCTTACTTCCTGCCACTGTTTTGTTCCTGCCCTTAAACACCTATGCAATCCATTTCAAATTCCTGTTGGCTAATGGAGTGCATTTTATTAAGTATTCAATAATTATTTTTTGGCTAAATAAATGAATAAAATATTAAAGTTCAAATGACACATTATGTTTGCCAGAGTGTTTTTAATGCAAACATATGGAAAAACCTATATATATGAAAAAGAATTACAAGATAAAAAAGGTGGTGTTTTACAAAAGACTTTAATACATTTTTTCCTCTAAAAGAGTTTGCATTTTTCCAAAGATAAGAGAAATATAACTAAAGAATATGTTTTATTTCTTTCTCATGAATTAAAATATGGAAATACTTTTGTAGAAAAAATGAAAGCCCCTATTTTCATAAAAGTATTCTAAATGTACAAAAGGTATCGTGGAGTTATTACATATTTTTTCAAACAAAGTCATTGACAGATGAATAGTTGACTTATTCAAAAATTTGTATTAAATATCTACTATAACCTAGGTGCTAGATGAGACTTTTCTACAAGAACAAACAGCACATAAAAAAGCACAGATGTAACAGAGAGAGCCTGTCAGAATAAGAAAATGAGAGTTTTCCTATGGCAGGGTGGTAGACTATTAGGGTTATTAAGAGAACATCAGTGAAACACTAGCTTCTTAAAAACACGAAGAGGTAGAAAGGAGGATAAGCTTATTTCAGAGGTTTGTGGACTCAGTTAACATGCATGGTTAAAAAATAGACCTGAATTATGCTTGTCTAACCTGAGACCCACAGGCCACATGCAGCCCAGGACAGCTTTGAATACGGCACAACACAAATTCATAAACTTTCTTAAAACATTTGTTTTGCATTTTTTTTTTAGCTCATCAACTATCATTAGTCTTAGCGTATTTCATGTGTGGCCCAAGACAATTATTCTTCTTCAAAAGTGGCCAGGGAAAGCTAAAAGATTGTACACCCCTGAAAATGACCAAGTTAGACATACTTTGCATATTAGACATCATTCATACAAGATACAAATGGACACCCTGTATCTAGTGGTTCTTTGACTAACTAAATCTCGTTATGATGGATATTCTGGTGAAGGGGTAGCTCCTCGTGATCTATCTGCACTTATTCATTTATATTCATTTGTTTTACTAATATCTGTTGAGTGCCTATTAAATTTGCGGGTCTAAAATATGTGCTAGAAATAATACACAAAAATGTGCTGGTCCCTGAATATTGTGCAATTTATAGTGGAGAATGGAATATTGTATTAAGGGAGAAAATGGCCATGGAGTTTTCTCTGTCCTCTGGAGTCCTCCATTCTGCCACCTGTGGAATTCTATCCTAGTTTATGAAACTGACATTTTATATATCCAGAGGAGTATTCTCTCCTCTTCCCCATTTTCAGAACACTCTTGGTTGTTTTCTAAGGGTCTTCCAGTGTTTGCACAGAACATAGGGGATCTTCCTGCCCCAGGAGATGGAAGACTAGTATGAATCTTGCAGCATTGTGACCAATGATAAACTGGATAAAGAAAATGCAGCACATATACACCATGGAATACTATGCAGCCATAAAAAAGGATGAGTTCATGTCCTTTGCAGGGACTTGGATAAAGCTGGAAACCATTATTCTGAACAAATTGATGCAAGAACAGAAAACCAAACACTGCATGTTCTCACTCATAAGTGAGTGTTGAACAATGAGAACACATAGACACAAAGAGGGGAACATCACGCACCAGGGCCTGTTGGGGGGTAGAGGCTAGGGGAGGGATAGCAGGGAATGGTGGGATAGGGGAGGGATAGCATTAGGAGAAATACCTAATGTAGATAATGGGGTGATGGAGGCAGCAAACCACCATGTCACGTGTATACCTATGTAACAAACCTGCGTGTTCTGCACATGTACTCCAGAACTTAAAGTATAATAAAAGTAAATTAATTAATTAAAAAAAAGAGTTAGTTTCTAAGAGAGGTAGTCTTCTCTGAAAACTTCAGAGGCAGTTTTCTCTGGAGAGGCATCAGGAATTTCAAGGATGATTCCGGCCCTCTTTGGTAGACATCCAAAGCCATCTAGAAAGGAGAAAGAAAGTATCTGGGCCTGCTTTGCAGAGGCCTTATGTGACATTATAGATATTTCCCAAAATACCAGTAGAGGATTTTGAGAAGTGACCCAAACCACTGAAGGTGAAATGAGTCAGGAGATTCATTATGCATTTATTGATAAAATTGCTAGAAATTTGAAGAGACAGCCAAAGAAGAAAGGATATTCACTTATACTCCCCAGTTACTAAAATCAGTGTTTGCATTTATAAATATAACTTCCAGTATTTCTCAACATAAAAATGAGTTCAACACCATAATATTTTTGCATTCTGCCTTTTAAACTTACTATTATGCAAAAAGAATTGTTCATGCTTTTTCCAATTCACAATTACCACAGTGAATGTCTATGTTATTTTCTCTTTTGAAGATGAGTAGTAACTTATTTAAGGCTTTCTCTACTCTTAAGTGCTTTAGCCATTTTTATTTTTATGATTATAATTAGTCATGCAAAGTAAAATATAATATGCATATTATACTACTGCTTTTGCAATTATTTTTAGTATCCTTTCCCAGAATTTGATTCATTAGGTCAAGATATTTTTAAGTTTGCAAGCAAAATCATTTGACAATAAGGCATGCTATTTTTAATACAGCATTCTCACCAACTAAATGTTAATTGTTTGAAGTTTGCCAGTTAAATAGATGTTAAATGGAGCATGATTACTTTAAAAACATTTATTTTATAAATTCACTAGTGGTTTATGGAATATAATCCATTTTACAAACTAGAACTTTCTCTTAAACATCTGGAAGCTGATAAATCTCAGAGAAATCTCAGTTTCTCCTATTTCTAGAACTATTTATCTGATGAAATTTAACTTTTTTCCCCTGGTGGGTTGCCTTATATGTCATTTTAACTCTCATTACTGTATCTCTGTGGTAACGTCCAAACCCAAAATAAGTGGAAAGCTATCCACTAAGGTGATCCTCTTGTATATTTGTCTCTGGGTTTTTTTTCCATTTCTACAAATGTCACATGTTCTTATATTCACACAGCAGATAGTTGGGCTGGAAGGAACATTAGACTGAAAGAAAAACAGATGAGAAGAGCCACGATGGCCAATTAGTTGCCGCTAGGAAGAGCTTGTCCCACTGCAAGACCAGGCCACGAAGAAGACAAGCACACACTGAACAGATCTTAGGAAAGAAGGCATTGAGAGTAGATGGAAGGAGGATGCATATCTTGGGCTGAAAGGGGAAGAAACTTGTTAACATGCATGGGGTTGCTGGGCACCAGAACTTGTTTCTGGCCCCAAGAGGCTGCTGGAGAAAAGGGGAGTGAAATAGGTGTGTAGTGGCCCAATCTTTTCACAGATCTCCAGAATCCGAGCTGCAGGAGACCCTATTACCAACTTGGAAATTTGAGCTGGCAGGGAGAACTGCCTGGAGAGTTGGCAGAGACAAAACCTCCAGCCTTCAGGGAACCCAGAGAGCTGGATGAGGTGGCACTCATCCCCCAAGACTTGTCACACTCCTCTAAGTGGCTTTAGCCTGGCTGGTTGCCTGACCAACAAATCAGGGCTATCTTGCTCATGGAACAGGGCCAGTCTGATCTGAGCCCCATGACCCCACATGCCAGCTTCTCCCAGGGTTCCTCACAGAAAGTACTTGTTTTCAGAGCAGCATTAACTGCCCAGTCATACCACATGCCAGCTGCCACCATAGCTCTTTCACTGACAGACCCTGCCTAACAGGGTTGTTGTTACAGACAGAATTCCCCTAGTTGCCTCCTCCAATCACTGTTGACCTACTGGTGCCCAGACAAAGCACCTTTGCCAGCACCCCCATTGGAGTGTTGTTGCCACAGTCAGGGGACACTTTGGCCCTTACAGCACAGCAGGTGGTCAACCTCAGGGGGTCACAGTATAAAGCTATGGGACCAGTCCCAAGGCTCCAAGATTAGAGAATGCAGCTCAGGAGTGTGGAGAAGAGCCTTGTTCATCTAAAATCATTAAGAAATAAAGCCAATTGACTAACCTCAACTTATACCACAGTCAAACTCTCAAAGGCATCAAAGAATATAAAAGCAAAAAGTCCTGTCCAAAGGACAGCAACTTCAAACATTAAAGAAACATTAGATAAGAAAAAAAAATGCACAAGAACCCAGGCAACTCTAAACTCTACTTACATTTGGATCACACTAGCTTCCCAGAAATAGTTATTAACCAGTCTAAAATGGTTGAAATGACAGACATATAATTGAGAATCTTGGTGTCAACAAAGCTCATCAAGATTCAAAGGAAAGTTAAAACCCAATCGAAGGAATCTAAGGAAGCCAAGGAATCCAGTAAACTGACACAAAAGCTAAAAGTTGAAGTACCCATTTTAAGAAAGAACCAAACTGATATTCTAAATGTAAAAAACTCACCATATTAATTTCATAATACAATTGTAAGTATTAACATCAGAAAAAAGTTGAAAAAAGAATTTCAGAGCCTGAAGATTTTTTCTTTGAATCAACTCAGTCAGACAAAAAGAAAGAAAAATAATTTAAAAATGAACCAAACCACTGAGATATTTGGAATTACGTAAAGAGAACAAACTTATAACTCATCAGCATCTAAGAAAGAGGGAAATAGAGCAAGAAACTTGGAAAACATATTTGAAAATATCATAAACAAAAATTTCCCCAATCTCACTAGAGAGGTTAAAATGAAAATTCAGGAAATGCAGAAAACCCCTAAGAGATACTAGACCAGATGACTGTCACCAAAGCCTAGTCATCAGATTCTCCAAGGTCAATGAAAATGAAAAAATTTTCAAGGCAAGTAGGGAGAAGGGATAAGTCATATACAAAGGGAAACCCCTCAGACTAACAGTGGAACTTTGAGCAGAAACATTACAAGCTAGAAAAGATTGAGAGTCTATATTCAGTGTATTAGTCTGTTGTCACACTGCTATGAAGAATTGAGACTAGGTAACTTATAAAGAAAAGAGGTTTAATTGACTTACAGTTCTGCAAGGCTGAGGAGGCCTTAGCAACCTTACAATCATGATGGAAGGAAAAACAAACATGTCCTTCTTCACATGGTGGCAGGAGAGAAAAGAATGAGAGCAAAGTGGGGGGAAAGCCCCTTATAAAACCCTCAGATCTTGTGGAAACTCACCCACTATCATGAGAACAGCATGAGGGTAACAACCCCCATGAGTCAACTACCTCCCCCTGGATCCCTCCCACTACATGTGGGGATTATGGGAACTATAATTTGAGATGAGATTTGGCTACACAGATAAAACATATCACTCTGCCCCGTCCTCTCCCAAGTCATGTCCTCACATTTCAAAACACAATGATGCCTTGCCAACAGTTCCCCAACATCTTAACTCATTCCAGCATTAACTCAAAAGTTCAAGTACAAAGTCTCATTTGAGACAACACAAATCCTTTCTACCTATGGGCCTGTAAAATTGAAAGCAAGTTAGTTACATTCTAAATACAATGGAGGTACAGGCATTGAGTAAATACGCCCATTCCAAATGGGAGAAGTGGGCCAACAAAGGGTCTACAGGCCCCATGCAAGTCCAAGAAAAGCCAAAGAGTGGCAAGTTTGATAAAGAACCAATACTCGATAGTATGCTATCTTCAAGAGACCCATCTTACAAGCAATGACACCCACAGGCTCAAAGTAAAAGGATGGAGAAAGATCTGTTGAGCAAAGAAAAAACAAACAAAAAACAGATGTTAATAATATCAAGAGATGCAGAAAAGGCTTTAGATAAAATTCAATATCTCTTCATGTTAAAAACCATCAACAAAGTAGGCATCAAAGGAAGATAGCTCAAAATAATATAAGCCATAAACCCATGTCAACATCATGCTCAATGGGCGAAAGCTGGAAGGATTTCTCTTGAGAACCAGAACAAGACAACACCTAGTAAATACAACTCTGGACACAGGTCTTGGCAAATACGTCATGATAAAGGCTCCAAAAGCAACAGACACAAAATTTGACAAGTGAGGCAAAATTAAAGAGCTTTTGCACAGTAAAAGAAACAATCAACAGAGTAAACATATATAATAGGAGAAAATATTTGCAAACTGTGCATCTGACAAAGGCCTAATATCCAGAATCTGTAAGAAACTTGAACAAGTCAGCAAGCAAAAAGTGACCCCATTAATAAATGAACAAAGGACATGAACATCATTTGTTGAGAAGACATACATGAGGCCAACAAGCATATGAAAAAATGCTCAACCATTAGAGAAATGCACACTGAAACCACAGTGAGATACCATTTTATGCCAGCCAGAATGGCTATTAAGAAAAGTCAAAAATTAGCACTTTGGTGAGGTTTCAGGAAAAGGGAATATATATACACTACTGGTAGGAATGTAAATTGGTGCAGCCGCAGTGGGGAGCAGTTTGGAGATTTCTCAAAACACTTAAAACAGTACTACCATTTGACCCAGCAACGCCATTACTGGGTATATACCCAAAGGAACTAAATTGCTTTACATTAAGGCACATACACTTATATATGTTCACCATACTAGCGAAGACATAGAATCAAGACGGATGCCCGTGAATGGTGGACTGGATAAAGAGAATGTGGTAAATATACACCGTGGAATACTGCACAACCATAAAAAAGAATGAAATCATTCCTTTGCAGCAACATAGATGCAGCTGGAGGCCATTATCCTAAGGGAATTAACACAGAAAATCAAATACTGCATGTTCTCCTTTACAAGTGGGAGCTAAACATTGAGTACACATGGACACAAAGAAGGGAACAACAGACATCAGGGCCTACTTGAGGGTGGAGCATGGGAGGATGCTGAGGATCAAAAAACTACCTATTGGATACTATGATCCTTAGCTGGATAACAAAATCATTTGTACACCAAACCCCAGCAACACACAATTTACTCATGTGGCAAATGTGTATTTGTGTCTCCTGAACCTAAAATAAAAGTTGGAAGCAAAAATAAATCAGTAAAAAATAAGCAGTCTCTGCCACTTCAATGCTGTGTTATATGTGGTAGCTAATAACCTTTAGGGGTCTATCTGGGTCCTAGTGTATTAATCTAAGAAATCAGATGGTGAATCTATGTGATTTTAATTTATTTTTCTTCTTTAAAATCTCTATTTGCTGAAATTTTGTTGAGTTTGCTATACATTTTTTTCCATTGTTTAATACTTTTAGAATGAGAATTAGTCTTTTCACACATGTCAAAAGCCACACAGAGAAATGAAGAATTGATACTGACAGCACACAAACAAGCTTAGTGTTCTATGCAGGTATCTCATTATATGATTATCTACATGAAAGAGGTAAGATGAGGCCTCTAAATGGTGGTGCCCCAATGTGAATGAATTTTAATTTAAACTTAGTTTATTAATTGTCACTTAAAATATATTTTACCAGATTATAACAAGATGCAAGATTAAAATGACAATCATTTTGTGGATAGATAATTTCTAGTCACATGCCAGGCAATGTGATTGAGGAAAATAGAAATGGTCAAATCTCTCAAAATAGGTCATAGACTTTAAAGCTACCAGAAGTTGTTTTCAACAAAATATATACCATCAAGATCGTACTTTTAGACTAGTTTAAAAGCTTCCACCTTATTTTAGAGATAAGTACTTTAATTTTAAATGATATATAATTCAACTAAGCGGAAGAATAAGGTCATAGATTTACATACAAATGAAAAACAGATGAAAATCCTGGATTCTCTTTTATATTCCTTTAAATGGTATTATCATTTTGAATTGTTGAAGATATAAGAAACAAAAATGCAAGTATCACAAAAAGCTGCATATGCATACACATCAATATAACCAAAAGTGAATCAGAAAAAGTTATAAATACTGAATTAAAGGTATGTAAATTAGATACTTAAGAAAAAGGTCATGAGCAATTAATGAATTAATTCATTCATGTTCAGTAGAAACAACAAAAGCTAGTGATTAACAGTGCTTTTTTAAATTTTGTTTTCTGGAAAACTCTTCTTTACTTCATGTTGCATCTCAATAAAGAAACATTTTTATGATTCTGTCCCCTTAAATATTATAAATACATATCAACCCTTGAAACTTAAGCTATTTTAGCTTTTCAAGGATCTCAATTTACTGACTTTTTGTTGTTAAATAAAGCACACTTTTATAGCATTTAAATCATTGCCTTCCATTTTCTGTGAGGGTGTTTACATATTTTCCAGAAATATTAAAAGATTAAGAACTTTGGAATTATTCAGAAGAGTTCACCATTCAGTGTATTGTCTGGAAGTGATCATCAGTAACACCAGGGAAAAATGGATAGTTCAGAGAGGGGTCCTAAAAAAAGTCAGCCCCAAGGAAACTTTTTTCTATAAAAGTCCAGTGGTAAATTATTTTAATAAAAGAATGTTACTGAACTATTGAATGAGTTGGAATGGGAAATTGGAAAGTCATTATGCTTCTCTTTCTACTCTTCTTCTGAAACATAAAGAATTCTAAAAATAACACCCACTTGTTATAATTTCCTCACATTCTCTGATCTTTGACACAATGCCCAGCAATCTCACCACGTGGCTAACTCAAAATTTACTCAGGTTGCTGCCCACTGGAGATCATACATTTTTATTCAACAAATTTCTTAGAAATATAGCTCACTTGTCTTCCCATTTGGCTCTTAGTGTGGGGACCCCTCTCCAAGTTTCTCTGAGAGGAGTCTCTGTGCTCTGGTAATTAGAGGAGTAAGTGTACTAAATATATTTTTGGCAGCAAAGAATATGCCAGATAAATAAAGTAGCCCAGGTGTAAGAGAAGAAGGAAGGAAGTACCGCAGGAGGTGCTGCTGGCTTTGTTCCCCCAGGAGAACTTTAAGTGCTTTCCAAACCTTTTAAATACCTGGATAGTGACATTCATAAAGCTTTGTAAAATTTAATTGGAGCAATCCCATTAAACTGAGAATAGTTCAGAAGAGTCATGAAGAGAAGTAAGGTTAGATAGGGAAGTGAAAGCACACTGCTGCAACTCAATTACTAGAAAAATATATTAAAAACTCATTTGATCTTATGTTTCCCCACAAGTACAGCTATTTTAAAAATTCATGTTAAATGTAACTACCCCAAAATGCTAAAATTGAGATTAATGTTTAAAAGCGTAAAATTACAAATTAATGCAATAAAGGAAAGAAGAATACTAAGATTAGGTAAAATATCTTATTGAATTTGAAAATGGCTTTAAATGTATCCAGAGAGAAGCATCTCATTCCTCTACTCTATTCTGACATCATTGAGGCAGGATTTGGTTCTCTTATTCATCTTCACAAATCCCTGCACTGGAGACCTGTGATATTGGGGATACCCAGAACGCCCTGTTTTCTGGGAGCAGCCACTTTTCCCAGCCATGCTGGAGCCAGGTAGCCCCAAACCCTGGCTCAAAAATACTGTATCTGCAAATGATCCAAGTAGAACCAACCAGATAATTTTCTGGCACTACAGTCTGAATGTGTGTGTGTCCCCTCAAAATACATATGTTGAAGTCCCTAACCCTAAGGCGATGGACCTAGGAAGAGGGGCCCTTGGAGATGATTAGGTCATAAGGGTAGAATCTTCATGACTAGCATTAGTGCCATTACAGAAGAGCCCAGAGAGTTGGCTAGCTCCTTTTACTATGTGAGAGCAAAGCAAGAAGTTGCCATTTATGAGAAAGTGGGACCTATCCAAACATTGAATCATCTGGCACATTGATCTTGGCCACCTTTCTGTCTCCAGAACTGTGAGAAATAAATTTCTGTTGCTTATGAGTTTCCTAGTCTATGGTATTTTGTTATGACAGCCTAAATGACGTAAGGCACCTGGATATCTGGAGTGGATAAAAATATCAACTCAGTCCAGCCACACTCTTTTGAAACTGGGGAGCTATAATCTTGGGAATTTTATTTGTTTTGTCCATGAGTAAAAGGGAAATAAATACTTCAGTAAATATGATGATAGAGAGCACAGAGCATGCAGTAAGATCATGATAGGGAGAGAGAGATGATGATGGTTTTGTCCACGGATCCAGGTTTTCCTGAAATTAAACTGTAATGTTGCCATTAGGCTCTTGGAAAGATTTTTTTTTACTTTACAGAAAACTCTTTAAATTATTTATTTTAAAATATTCTGGGCTTATTGTTTTGAAGTCTAATTCTACCATGGCATTGAATAAGACAGAATCACTAATGTATATAATTTCCCATTATTCTTTATTGCAATTCAGCCATTGTGTTCTAAATAAGTGTCCGTATTAAAGTTTAATTTGAGTTTCTCTTAACTCCAAAGAGAGTTGACTGGTATTTAGTGACACATAGTATATACTTATCAAATATTTGAAAAATATTGACTGATTGAATAAAAGCAAGGATTGATATGCTGACACTTTAGGCCACGTGTTCTGAGTTTTAAAGGAGAGAATAGGCAACATTTTAAGAATAACAAGAAGAGTACTTCAGATGAAAGCATTCCATCAGTCCAAGTAAGAAACAGGCATGGGAGGGAAAAAAGACAATTTAGATGAAGGATGATATGAAGATAAAAATAAGATAGGATACAAAAATACGTTAAGTGTTTGGGGTTTAGGTTTAGGAGGGAAGGAAAAGCTCGGGATGTTTTAGGGGTTCGTGAGTGAAAGGATCACTTCTGCATTTTAGGACTATTTTGGATTCTACATTTAACATGGTAACAGGAACAGAGAGTAAAGAGGCCAATGCTGGTTAAAATACAAATACTAGTTGAATAGTTTAGTTATAAACTGCCCAAGTTTCAGCAAGCAGTGAAAAATTGGATGAATACATTTATTTACACAAAGCAGAGAGATGTGGTAACTGGAAGTAGAGAGGAAGGGAGAGTAGATTCACAGAGGACTCCGGAATCTTTTTTGATTGTTTGTTTTCTCCAGAACTTTTCATCTTGCCTAGTTTCATAATTGAAACTTTGTATACTTTGTGCAACATCTCTCCATTTCCACAACCCCAGCACTGGAAACCACCATTCTACTCTCTACGACTGTGACTTTGACATTTTGAGATTCCACATTTAAGTGACATCATGCATATTTGTTTTTCTGTGCCTAGCTTATTGCATGTAGCATAGTCTTCCATATTCATCTTATTGCAAATGACAGAATTTTCTTCATTTTTAAGGCAGAATTGTATTTATACATATATGTTTGTGCATGTATTTGTGTATTACATTTTCTTTATTCTCACATCTATTGACATTTAGTTTGAATCAATATCTTAGCTATTGTAAATAATGATATATTGACCACGTGGGTGTATATATCTCTTTGACGTACTGATTTCTTGTCCTTAGATATATACCAAGAATAAGTGAGATTATTGAATCTTATGGTGATTCCTGACTTTTTATTTATTTTGTGTGTGTGTGTGTGACAGAATCTCACTCTGTTGCCCAGACTGGCTGATATACTGGTGTGATCATGGCTCACTGCAGCTTCAACCTCCCCAGGCTCAGGTGATCCTCCCATTTGAGCCTCCCAAGTAGCTGGGACTACAGGCAATTGCCATCATGCTTTGCTAATTATTCTGTTTTTTGTTTAGTTTAGTTTTGTAGAGATGAGGTTTCGCCATGTTACCCAGGCTGGACTCAAACTCCTGTGCTCAAGCAATCCATTCCCATCTGCCTCCCTAAGTGTTTGGATTACAGGTGTGAGTCATTGCACCTAACCTAGTTTTTTTGTTTTGTTTTGTTTTGCTTTTTTGAGAAACCTCCCTATTGTTTTCCATAATGACTGTGCCAATTTACATTCCCAACAATCGTGTACAGTGGAGAAACAGTATTCCTTTTCCTCCACATCTTTGTCAACACTAGTTATCTTTGTCTTTCTGATATTAGCCATTCAAGCAGGTATGAGGTGATATCTCATTGTGGTTTTGATTTGCATTTCCCTGATGATTAGTGATGTGCATATTTTCTTTTGGGAAATAATTATTCAGATTCTTTGTCCACTTATTAATCAGGTTATATATTTTCTTGCTATTGAGTTGCTTGAGTTCCTGATACATTTTGAATATTAATCCCTTATACAATATGTATGGTTTGAAATATTTTCCTCCCATTCCACAGGTTGTCTCTTCATTTTGTTGTTAGTTTTCTTTATTATGAAGAGGCTTTTTGGTTTGATGCCAATCCATTTGTCAATTTTTGCTTTTGTTGTCTGTGCTTTTGGGATCATATCCAAAAAATCATTGCCCAAACTCATGTCAAAAGCTTTTCCCTTATGTTTACTTCTAGCATTTTGAGGAAGTGTCCAATTTTTTGACTTCCCTGGGCCACATTGGAAGAAAATTGTCTTGGGCTACAGATAAAATACACTAACACTAATCATAGCTGATAAGCTAAAAAAAAAATGGCAAAAAAAAAACCAACAAAAACCTCATAATGTTTTAAGAAAGCTTACGAATGTGTGTTGGGCCACATCCAAAACCACGCTGGGCTACAAGCAGTCCACAAGCCGTGGGTTGAACAAACTTGTTTTACAGTTTCGGGTTTTACATTTAAGACATTAATTCATTTTATTTTTGTATATGGTATATGATTAAGGCCCAATTTTATTCTTCTTCATGTGGATATTTAGTTTTCCTAATGCCACTTATTAAAATGACTGTCTTTTCCTTACTAATGTTCTTGACGTCTTTGTCGAAGATTAATTAATTATAAATGCATTAATTTATTTCTGGGCTTTCTGTTCTGTTCCATTGCTCCATGTGTCTGTTTTTATGTCAGTACCATGTTGTTTTGATTACTGCAGTTTTGCAATATATTTTGACATTGGATAGTGGGATGCTTCCAGCTTTCCTCTTTCATTTCCAGATTGCTTTGGTTACTCTTGGTCTTTTGTGGTTTCATATACATTTTAATTTTTTTTTCTATTTCTGTGAAAAAGTCATTTGAAATTTTGATAGAGATTGTGTGGAATATGTAGATTGCTTTGAGTAGTAAAGCTATTTTTAAAATATTAAGTCTTCCAATCCATAAACACAAAATATGTTTTCATTTATTTGTGTCTTATTCTTTCTTCAATGTTCTGTACTTTTCAGTGTATAAATCATTAACTTACTTTGTTAAACTTATTTCTAACTTTTTAAATTTGTGTTTACCCTACCCTAATTAAAATCAATTTTTTTAACTTTTTGAATAGTCTGTTGTTAGTATATAGGAATACAACTAATTTTTGCATATTGATTCAGTATTCTACAACTTTACTAAATTTGTTTTAGCAGCTTTTTGGTAAAGTCTTTAGGATTGTCTATATATAAGATCATTTCATCTGCAAACAGAGATTATTGTATTTCTTCCTTTCAAATGTAGATGTCAGAGGATTCTAGAGTCATATGCACAAAACGGTTATTCTATAGGGTAAATTTCAGAAGTTAAAGTGAAATCTATTTTTGAAGAAATGCATGTATATTGTAAGTTTCATTTTAGACTTTTTAAGTTGAGATGTCAGAATAGAGGTGATTAGTAGGCAGAAGGAATGTATAAATGATGGTTAGTAAGGAGTTACTGCAATATAAAATGATAATTAAAAATCTAGTATTAAGTCAATTAGAGAGTTTTAACTATTGTATTATTTCCAAATGTAAGCATATTACCTTTCTATGGGACACATCTTAGAATTCAATATACATATTTCATTTACATTTATTTTTAGTGAAATATGACATGTTAAATCTAAAATTCCTCTTACTATAACAATGTGAAATTACAAAAAGCCCAGTTCTCTTGTTTAGGAGGTAAATTGATCCTCTGTGAGAGGTATTTTTAAAGGGGTTCTCTACAAACATTTGTTGAATAAATGAGCAGGATTAGAACTATAGGGGAAGAAAGAATGTGTTGCATATTATTGTGTAACTCAGATCTAACTCACAACTGACGCTTGAGACATGCTTAACATTAAATATATCCTTCCATCAAATCGTGAGTCTCAAGCTTACCTAAGGCCAGCCTATGACAAATAAGTGCTGCCAACAGGTTAATAATTTGAGATCTGAAGTGAAAAAACTCATACATAAATGGCCAACTTTTCTTCCTCCCTTCCCTCCCTCCCTCTCTCCATTCTTCCTTCCCTCCTTCCTTTCCTTCCTCCCTTCCCTCCCTCCCTCTCCCCATCCTTCCTTCCCTCCTTCCTTTCCTTCCTCGCTTCCTTCCCTTTCTTTTATTCCTTCCTTCCTACCTTCCTTCTTCAATCCTTCCCTCCATCCCACCCTCTCCCCTCCCTTCCTTCCCCCCTTCCTTTCCTCCTTCCCTCCCTCCTTCTCTCTCCCTCCCTCCCTCCCTCCTTCCTTCCTTCCTTCCTTCCTTCCCTCCCTCCCTCCCTCCCTCCCTCCTTCCTTCCTTCCTTCCTTCCTTCTTTTCTTCCTTCCTTTGTTCCTTCCTTTCTTTCTTCCCTCCTTCCTTCCTTCCCTCATCCACATAAAAGTATTTGTAAAAAAATTCAAAAAGTTCGTATCTACTGGTTAGGTTGTTAGAGAGAAAGTGATTGTCATTGTAAGAATATCTGAGTTTTAAGATTAAAAAATATGTTTGGTGGTCTAATCATTCCAGCACTGGGGCACTTCCCATCTGCAGATGCAGAGGGAATAAATCTGTACTATTTTTGTGGTATTTATTTTATATTTTCCTTCAACTTTCATCTATTAAGGATTATTATATTATTAAGGTATTTATTAGTCATTGAAGAATAGATTGATTCACAATCTGGTAAAAGAAAAATGAAATTATAAATTAATAATGAGACAGCATACTGAGTATCAAAATGGAAGATTCCAGTGTAGGCACCAGGCTCACCTCTAAAACTTTTGAGGCCTGAGGCGAGCATACATATGGGGGCCCATCTACCTTATTTCTAAATATTTAAGATTAATAAATATAGTTAACAGTTCAATAAAATATTGAATCTTGATAAATGCATGATCATAGCAAAAACAGAATAAGTACTTGTTAACTTGATTCTTTTTCTTCCTCAATCTTCTCTTATAATCTCTTAAGAAATCCACATGACAAAGTTCCACTTTATTTTCCTCTTTATTTTTTTGAGGGGCAGGTAAAAGTTCATTTCCCCCCCTCTCCAGGGCAAGCTAACTCCCTCCATTTTTGCTGGGTTTCTTCTTCCCTGGCCAAGTTAAAGTGAATACATATCTGTAAGGGACTCAAAGCCCACATTTGGCTTGGGAACCTGAGACTCAAAAGCCAGGTTCAGATTTAGAATTCTCATAACTTATTGGCACAGAAGAACAGATCATTGGCCTATGCCCTTTTTGTTCTCATATCTGGCCTCATCTCAATACTCTGTGGTCTCTCACACATCAATTTAGAACCAGGAGCACCCTCGAAAACTCTAACCACAACTCCCTACTCTGACTACAAGAAATTCCCTCCAAAGGGCAGACTTGAGAAAATCATCAGCATAGGCCTCAGATGGACATTTCTGGCCATTTTGGTGTGGAATTCTGGAGCCTCTGAATTGTGGTCTAGAAGAGAAGGGAACATGGGCTCCAGTAGTAAATATCCCCTGAGCCATCAGATTCTTCCCTTGAAGAGGAAAGGTATTCATGCTTCCTCTGACGCCAGGGTCTTTGATGCCAGCATTCTGGGCAAAGGTGAAGGCAGTACAGTCCAATACAGAAACCACTAGCTACATCTGGCTATTTCCATTTTAATTGTAATTGATTAAATGTGAATAAAATCTAACATTTAGTTCTTCAGTATCACTAGCCACATTTCAAGTGCTCAATAGATCTAAAGGCCAATGACTACCACTGTGGACAGAGCATATGTAGAACATCTGTCTTAAGAAGAAAGTTCTGTTGGACAGCATTGAAGCAGGCACATCTCCAGTAGCTTGGTTTGACAGGTATGCTACTGAAAACACTTTTACTCAAATAAAGTAGAATTCCATCTTCACAGATTATTGGTTTAGAGCAAGAACACCAAAGAGAATTGAGAAAAAAGTGACAAATCATGTTAGGATATAGGAGTAATTTTGTAATTTACCTAATGTTGGAAATTTGTCTTTATAGAAAATAAAGACCATATCTTATTTTACTTTTGTACTATTGAAGTCTAGCTACATTCAAGTATAATGATATATATGATAATGGTAAGATTATGCCCCTTAAAGAAAAAAAATATAGAGTGTGGCCATTTCAAGGAATGAAGTGGAGCCAGAGCGGCATTGCTATAGGCTTAAAGTATAACTCTCTTCCTTGAAACTATTCAGCCACTGTCTCTTTCAGTAGAGTGAATGTTAAAGTCCAAACAGCTAAGATTGAGAGTGGTGAGCTCCTATTTTAGGGCCTCTGTGTAATCCGATCCTAATTGAACTCTCATGGGTAATTGCTGGCTTTTCTCTCTCTTTCCCAGTTATTCTTCATTTCTTTTAGTACCTCAGTGTGTTATGCTCTCTTGATCTATGTAATAGTTAATATGCATCAACTTGTCTAGGACATTCTTCTCAGCTGTATGGCCAAACACTAGTCTAGATGCTGCTATGAAGCTGTTGTTTAGATGTGATTAACATTTATAATCAGATTACTCTTCGTAATGTTAGCCATTTGATCAGTTGAAGCCCTTAAGAGCAAAGAAAGGGATTGCCCAATGAAGAAGGAATTCTCAAGACTGAAACATTAACTCTCATCTGAATTTCCAGCCCACTGAGCTGACCTACATGTTTCAGATTTGCCAGCCCTCACAACCCTCAATCAGGTGATCAAGTAAGGCAATTACTTAAAATCAATCGCTTTCTACACACACACACATACACACACACACACACACACACACACACACATACATATACGTGTATATGCATGTATACACACATGTGTATGTACACATGTATGCATATATAAATATAGCATATTGTTGTGTTGTTATATTTATATATGAGGCTACAATAATATGCATATGTATATACACATACACATATATACATGTATGTACAGGTATATATAAAAATATGTATGCATATTTACACATGTGTATATATACAAATATAAATATAAATATTATTGTATACACATATTAATGTATATGTGTGTGTATATATATATTAAATACATATGTATGTATGCTTACATGTACATGTAATCTCCTGTTGGTTCTGTTTCTGTGGAAAAGAAAGCCCAATACAATGTCTTTATCTGGGTTTTCCCATCATCCCATATATTCTCACCACCATAGCCTCTCCCCATACTCTCAATTTGTCTAACTCCTATGCATCTCTGTATCTTTCTTTTGAAGTCATTTTGTCCAGAAAGCATTTCATGACTGTTAGGTTGGTTCAATAGGTACCTTTCTTAGTGTTCCCAAAGTATCCCCAAAGTTCATTACCCTAATCCTTCCAATGTGACTATGTAATTGCCACAGGTTATCATAAGGCAAAGATTTTTTTCTCGCGGGGTGTTTTTCACAAGACCTGGAATAAGATAGATATTCACTAAATGTGTGATGAAAAAACGAGTTAATTAATAACTATATAAATAAGGAATGACAAAATGGCAGCAAAAGAAATACAGACAAAAAAATCATAGGGAAACGTTTTCTGGAACATTTGTTAGCTAAATATGTGGAAGGAGATCAATCAAAGACATAACCACAGCTAATTCCAGTGAGATGGAATAAACTAATTGTTATGACTATCATCACCTGATGCCTACTGCGTCCTTGATATGTACAGACATGATTCTAAGCACTTAGCCATTTCAATGCATCTTCTTAACTACTTCATAAAATACATGTTATGATGATCTCAAACTAGTGATTTTCCAAACAGTTGACAAACCTGAAGCAGAAACGCAGGACTCATGTTCACTCTGCACAAGCACACACAGATAATAGGTAACGAAGACAAGATTTAGTCAGTTCAGACTGGTTGCATTGCCTGGGTTTACAATCCCTTCATAATATTGCTTCCAGACCCCTTGAAAGAAATATAATCTTTGAGAAGGGCTGAGTTCACTTTTGTTGTTGCCTCCAAGCATAGCACTTGAGCTCATTTTTTATGTGTTATATTAAGCTTTAAATTGCCGATAACATTTCTTTTCCAACAAGTTTTCCATCAGTAAAGCTTGCCTGTGATTCTATAATCATTACCATCCATTACAATCATATACATGTGACCTTACTTAAACATATCAAAGCATTCAGAATACGGGAAGTTTTCTCAGGTAAACTGAAGGAGGAAATGACTGTTTACTAGGAAATCATTATCAGTATGAAATGGACTGAAAGTGGATGTTATTTAGCATGAAATCCTGTAGAATGACCCTGAAAGATTTTTAAAAAGTAATCAAGAACATTCCATCTGCTCCCACCAATTCATAATAACTGGGAGTTCACCTTTCCAAACAAGAAGACAGATTCTGAATTTATAATATATTTCCACAGCACATAGAGTTCTAAGAGATTTGTGACCATGAACTAACCTAAAATGAATAGAACTGCGGTCAGGTTTAAGACTTCTTCATGGCTTTAAAATAAATTTTAACATGACATGACTTCTGAAAGAAATAAGAAATGGCTGTCAGGAAACATTAGATATGAAACTAATTTGATAGATGCGTTATGTATGTAATAGAAAATACCTTCATTATCATCACGAATGCAATGGAAATAAAATCCATTGCTATAAGCCCATCAATTTTTGGTCAGGCCTGTGGGCTCACTCCTATCTTCAGTGTTAGGGAGGCCAAGGCAAGAGGACCATTTGAGACCAGGAATTCTAGACCAACCAGGACAATATAGTGAGCCCAAAAAAAAAAAAAAAAAAAAATTTTTTTTAAAGTAGCCAGGTGTGGTGGCATGTGCTTTTAGTCTTAGCTATTTGGGGGGAGCTGAGGTTGGAGGATCGCTTGAATTCAGGAGTTGAAGACTGCAGTCAGCTATGAGTGCACTCCAGCCTGTCTCTAATACAAAACAAATAAATAAATATGTTTCTGTGACCTCATTCATTGTCTCTAAATCTGGTCCTTTGATTCCATAAAATCTATGTTGAGTACACAGGGTTGTCAGCAGCCGATTGATCATGTTAGGGACTCTGAGGGCCAGGGAGGGATAAACTTAGCTCTCCTGTGTTGGCTCCTGCTTTGTGCTACAGCTTGCGTTTGATATCCTTCCTAAAACAAATTGAAGCTTAATCCAATGCTAAAATGGCTGTGCGCGTATTACATTCAAGAAAACATTGGGAAAGCACAACTCTGCAGGGTTCAGCAACTAACCTGTATTGCCACAAAATTCCACAGATGTCAGCGCATCCATTTTCTATCTAAGCAGGAAGCTGTTGTCTACTTCGCAATATGTGGTATTTATTCTTTACTTATCTGTGCAATGACAAATCTGATCCATAATGCAGACTTAAAACGCTTAGTAGATTCTTATGAATTTTCAGGAAAGTTTAAGTAGTGACTCACTTTCTTAGTCTTCAAAAGGATATGATAATGCTCCCTTCACAGAAACATGGTAAGAATTAGAATGAGAAAATGTAGGCTTATTATAAGCA
This sequence comes from Cebus imitator, assembly GCF_001604975.1. Taxonomy (NCBI): domain Eukaryota; kingdom Metazoa; phylum Chordata; class Mammalia; order Primates; family Cebidae; genus Cebus; species Cebus imitator. The sequence continues at coordinate 753,071 of NW_016107466.1, read as the reverse complement.
TCATCATCTCAATATTCTTAAGCATGTTTCAATGTCTTTTAAAAAATACTTAAAACATTACCAGTTTGTAAATATCTCTCTATATCTCAACACAGTACATAATCTGAATCAAAACGGAACTTACATGGAAATGTTTACATGACTTAAATTCATTTTGTACCAGACCACAAGGGTGTCACCCACATGCTCACCTTTTGTTTTACACCTTTTGTTTATATACCTTTTTTTATACATCCCTGCATTCTAAACCAAAACCAAAATAAAAGAGCAAAATTTACCTTTTGAAGTCCATTATTCAATGATATGTAAAGTTATTTAGTGATTTTTGTTATCAGATCCAAGCAGACCCTAGTAAGATATTTTGACAATCACATTGCAGCCAGATTTTTGAATTTTCAATAAATGCAAAAATGTTCTATAGTGTATTTTAATTCTCCAAATGGATTCAAAAATGGATTTTCTTCCTGCAAAAAGTGTCATTGAAATATATTTGCAAGTCCCTAATGCCATTAATATGGTCTAACTTAGCATGAATAAAAGCTTTCCTTTAGTAAAAATGGAACTACTCTGGACAACCACTCTAGCAATGATCCCAGCAAGAAAGATCTTTAATTATGTTAATGAAGGATATTTATTTTCCCTTGTTCCCCCCGAATTTTTTTTTAACAGCTTCGCCATTTTCTTCACAGAAGTAGTTTGTTTCCTCATGCCCTGCCTTGGAAATCATTATTATTAACTGCCATAGGTCAGCTTAGGGGAATCAGCTCAGCTATTCTTACAGTAAGATTTCTCTTTCATAACCCAGAGAGCTGACCTTTATTGAATTTTAATTTTAGCTACAACTTTTAATGTTTCCATGACTCAAGAACAAATACGCTAAGTGAACAAGTCAGAACGGCAGGTTCTGTCACTGTTTTTTACTTTTCAAAGCAATCATAGAAAATAAACTATGGCCTGGGAGCATTATGATTTTCATCCTGAGTTTTTATCTGTGTCTTCTTAACTGGGTAATGTCAGAGCCCTTTGTATCCATTCAGTGTCTTCTGCCAGGGCCATTAATGAGCACTGTGTGCCAGGGATGAATTTTCAAGCTGAAAGTGGAGCTTTAAAAAAAAAAAGTTAGACTGATATTTTCCTACTTAGACAAATTCCTATGTGTTTATGTATTTATTATATTTTGTGATTATGGTTGTTTTCAAGCATCAGATATTCATACGGGAATGAGAAATGCAATCCAGAGCAAATGCATGCAGCAAAGTTTGTCTCTGAGATTCTGTTCCACCAATGTTGCCATAGGAAAACAGGTGAACAACCTGGGTGATACAGGGGCCATAATGGGTAGTTTCAGATTGAAGCTGTTCTACCTCAGATCACCAGGCATTAGAGTCTCAAAAGAGAAGGGACAACCCAGACCCCTCACATGCACAGTTCACAACAGGGATTGCCCTCCTATGAGAATCTAATTCTGCAGCTGATCTGTTAGGAGGCCCAGCTTTGGCAGTAATGATCCAGTGCCTGCTCCTCACTTCCTGCTGTATTGCCGGGTTCCTAAAAGGCCCACCTGTACCCAGCCACGGCATGGGCGTTGCAGACCCCTGCATTAAAGGACTTTCTCAGGGGTATTTGCATGATTATCTACAGCTTAGGCTTGCCTAAATATCAAATCATCGTTGTATAAATGAAATCAATGAGCAACTGAATTTTGCAGATGTCAGTGAGAATATTCTTCTGTGAAAACAAGCACCTGTGCAGATTGCCTGGATTTCTAGGTGGAGAGCAGTAAAGGGGATTTTCGGTGAGATTTGAATTCTCATGGGAAACCCAAAGACCAAGAAAGCAAAGAGGTGGTAATTGATAGTGGTTAAGATTACCTTTAAGAAAACTGTCTCTGGACTGCTATTTGAACCACTGACATTGATGGATTTGAGGGGTAAAAATGTTTATAGGTGCATCTCTTTTCTAATAAAAGTGTTAGTGTTTAAACTCTCAAGAGGAAACAATGGTTTATTTCAATATTTCTGCACGTATGTTTGCCACAGAGATTATTTTGACCAAGAAAAACGATCATGTAGTCAGACATGATGGCATGTGCCTGTAATCCCAGATACTCAGGAGACTGAGGTGAGAAGATTGCTTAAACACAGGAGGTCAAGGCTGCAGTGAGCCATATTCACACCACTGCACCCCAGCCTAGGTGACAGAGCAAGACCTTGTCAAAAAAAAAAAAAAAATGTAACCTGGTCAAATCTTGAGGAAATGTTCCTTGATGTATCTCTTCTCTTGGACAGTAGCTATGTGCATTGCATATTAAAGACTGAACTAAGCCCTGCAGCAAACATTTCTTCTTAACTTTATTAAGCAGCATTTTATAAAGTTAATTATCTACAACACACTTTTCCAGAAATAACTATTAACATTCCATTAAATTTATTCTTCTGATGTTTACATTTCAGAAATGAAATTAAAATGATGGACTAGATGACATTTAAGGATACACCCATCTTTAAATTTCAGGACCTCTGCTTTCTAAGGGTGGATATAGCTAAGCTCCACTCCTTTCCCCTGCTAACTATTCAACATTTACTATATTCAAGGTTAGAAGTTCCTCTACTTAGGACCTCAGTCTCCTGTGCTTTAATGAAAATCCATTATTCTTTTCTAGCTCCTCCTTGAACTTTGGGAGCCACTCCTGGGGCATCGTCCTAATCAGAAATAACCCCGCTAATTAGCTAGAAGGCCACAAATGTCACCTGTCAGAATTCTCTCAAATACATATTAGTTACTTGATCCATCCCTCAAAGAATCTATTCTCTCATCTTGGTGTCCTAATTTTTTCTTTCTTTCCTTCCTTCCTTCCCCCCTTCCTTCCTTCCTTCTTTCCTTTCTTTCCTTTCTTTCCCTTCCTTCCTTCCTTCCTTCCTTCCTTCCTTCCTTCCTTCCTTCCTTCCTTCCCTCCCTCCCTCCCTCTTTCTCTCTCTCTCTCTCTCTTTCTTTCTTTCTTTCTTTCTTTCTTTCTTTCTTTCTTTCTTGAAATGGAGTCTCACTCTGTAGCCCAGGCTGGAGTGCAGTGGCATGATCTCGGCTCTCTGTAACCTCCACCTCCCTAGTTCAAGCAATTCTCTTCCTCAGCTTCCCGAGTAGCTGGGATTACAGGAGCCTGCCACCATGCCTGGCTAATTTTTGTATTTTTGGTAGAGAAGGGGTTTTACCATCTTGACCAGGCTGGTCTTGAACATCTGACCTCGTGATCCACCTGCCTTGCCCTCCCAAAGCCTTGGGATTACAGGAGTGAGCCACTGCACCTTGCCCTAATTTTCTTATTTAAAAGCCTATGGATTTGAACATGGCCATAAAAAGGACAGAGTTGAAGATGTAGTAAACTCATAGTTGAAAAAGTCAAGAAAATAATCTGACTCTTTTTTTTTTTGAGACGGAGTTTCGCTCTTGTTACCCAGGCTGGAGTGCAGTGGCGCGATCTTGGCTCACCGCCACCTCTGCCTCCTGGGTTCAGGCAATTCTCCTGCCCCAGCCTCCTGAGTCGCTGGGATTACAGGCACGTGCCACCATGCCCAGCTAATTTTTTGTATTTTTAGTAGAGATGAGGTTTCACCATGTTGACCAGGATGGTCTCGATCTCTTGACCTTATGATCCACCCGCCTCGGCCTCCCAAAGTGCTGGGATTACAGGCTTGAGCCACCGCGCCCGGCCAATAATCTGACTCTTGAAACGCCTTTCCAAATCATAACTGTTACAAACTACAGGCTTTTCTCCATTTTTCTGTCCCCAACCTCTGACTTTACTTCACATGATGGTCCAGGTTTATGTACCCCCCTCCCCCAACATTTCAACCAGTCAGAGAAAATTAGCCACCAGCAACATTTATCTCAAAAAGCTGGGGTAGACTGGGCTTGGTGGCTCACGCCTGTAATCTCAGCACTTTGGGAGGCTGAGGTGGGTGGATCACCGGAGGTCAGGAGTTGGAGACCAGCCTGGACAACATGGTGAAACCCTGTGTCTACTAAGAATACAAAAATTAGCTGGGCATGGTGGTGCATGCTTGTAATCCTAGCTACCTGGAGGCTGAGACAGGAGCATGCTTGAATCCAGGAATAGGGGGTTGCAGTGAGCCAAGAGCATGCCAGAGTGACAGGGCAAGACTCTGTCTCAAAAAAAAAAAAAAAAAGCTGGGGTAATACATGTGGAGGGAAATGTGAGATGGGCTGTGGTGTATCATAAGAAGAACTGGGCCTGGACCCACATTGCTGTTCACTAAACGTTCCTGAGATTTCCCAGCTTCTTGCAGTTAATTAGTTGCACGAGACTAATTCTAGCTTGTCAATGTGATCAGAACGAATCTGTGTCATTTGGGAGCTATGACTGCAAAACACCGCATACAAATCTTCAGGACGTGTTCTACTTAGCTGTGTGTCTTGAGGTGCTGGTACAAGATTGTGGAGCCTCTGTCAGCCCGTATGCTTCAAGGACTACATGGAGCAGTGAACCCTACTCACCTATGTGGGACAGGTAGGCTGAGTGAGAAATAACTATTTGCTAAGCCATCATGACACCAGAGTTATTATCATAACTTGAGGATGCATCCCACAGCCTCCTCTGGTTAACAATGATCTCCATTTCCATATCGTGAAAGAACAGGAGACAGAACACTGAACACGCTAAATGCTATGGAGAAGGGAGCTGAGTTTTAGGTATAGAGACAAAGCAACTTCCAGTGTCCATTTCTAATTGTGCCTTCAGCTATTCTCAACAGCCTCATTTCATATTCATGAAGTCCTATATTAAGGACCTCTCAAGATTGTGTTATAGATTCTTCACCTTGAGCGCCCCAGTTGACAATCAAAGTCAACATTTTAATGCCCAGAGTGGCTCAAGTAAGGCAAGCAAATTCCCTTTCTTCTAAATAATTTACTCATAATAAGCCTTAATTCTGTGACACTGACTTTATATAGAATGGTACAATTAGAAATGAAATCCTAAAAATAAATGTTCTGATTTCTCAATAGGAAAATTCGCTAAAGCAATGTCAAATCCTTCATAATTTTATTTACAGTAGCCACATTCTAACACATTGTTCTCAAGAAAAGATTTTAAAAGCCAAAAATATTTTATCTATGTTGTAGCTAATAATGTTATTAAAATGTATGACTCTTTAATTTTATCTTCCACTATTATGTACTTTGAGTAAATTTGTTCTATATGGGAAATATAAAAGAAAATTAAAAAATATGTACAGAGCATATTTGCTTAGGCTAGCCACACTATTAACACAAATCAGCTCATAAGGAGAAAGAAAAATGCTTTGCCCCCTATTTTGCCAAGAGCAAGTACAGTGTAGGTGAATTCAAAGGGGAAGAAAAGACATATAAATAACAATCTTTCAAACTTCTGTTCACGAATATTGTTTTTTGTCATCACAATTGCACAATGAAATATGAAAGTTCAATTTCCTCTTCATTTCCTTTTAATAAAACTTCTGTTCATTTCATTTCTGAGAAAAGATTGAATCTAAATTACTTTGACTTCTTTTGGCCTAACTTTGGTGATGCTACCAGACATGCAAAAGGAGGCCTTTTCGAGCATCATCCATGGAAATAAAGAGGTACGGCTTCCATCTCTGTATTTAGTCCTGGCTCTTTTTCTTTTGCCATGTAGATCCTCTGCATGATCAGTGAGTGCTGACTGCACATTATGTTGCAGTTCCTGCTCCATCTTCTAACCGGGCCACATGCAGAAAGAAGAAATCTACAAAAGCTCCCTTGTTGGGTTTTTCCAATCTATTCTACAACAAATGCATTTCCTAATGATGTGAGGAAATGGAGTCCTCTTTGGCAAGGTGGCATTTGAAATCACATATGATGTCAGAAATGTTTTTGATGAACATTCATATTGCGGGTCGAATTGTGTTTCCAAAGATTATGTTGACATTCTAACCCCAATTACCTGAGACTATGTCATTACTTGGAGACAGGATCATTGTGGATATAATTAGTTAAGTTGAGGTCATATTGGAGTAGGGTGGGCCCCCAACCCAATATGATTGGTGTTCTTGCAAAAAGGGGAAATTAGGAAACAGATACATACATGCGGGAAAAATGTCCTGTGAAAATTGGATTTATGCTCCCACAACTAAGGAACTACCAGAAACTAGGAGACAGTCCTGGAACAGATTCTTTTCTAGCACTTCAGAAGAAGAATGGCTACACCAACACCTTGCTCTCAGATTTCTAGCCTCCAGAAAAGAGATACAACAAATGTCTGTTGTGTTACACCAGCCCTAGCAAACTAATACAACCCAGGACACCACAAACAACTCAGCTTTCAATGGTACCATTTTGCCTGTGACAAAGAAGAATAAACAAACAAACACGAACTCCACAGTTTTCTTTGGCAGAACTTTGAAGCTCTTGTTACCTAACATATGTGTATTTGTTCAGTCTAACACTTCTTTCACATGGTTTGACCCTCAAAATTTTAAGCCCTATTCTCCTACAAGTACCTTCTTCTTTCACCTCAGGCTTTTGAAAACGGAATTCCCTCAAAAATGGAATTCCCTCTAAAGATGATGGACTGGATGTGATATGTGTACCATCATGTCCATAATAGGCTCTGCTATTTTGTCATGGTAATTTTTAGCAGTGAGCCGAAATGCTATTGCAGAAACCTCCTCATTAGGACTGTCCATGCCAACATTGCTAATCATCTGAAATTGGACTTCAATATGAAGAACATCTAAAGCCATTTCTTAATATACAACCTTTATCCAATGCCTACTGTGTTGTAGGGACCACATTTCTCCATTGGGAGAAATGAAGAAGAGCTTTTCATTTTCCTATGGGAACCATAGGAGGACTTAGATTTCTTCCAACTGATGAATTAGAGTTAACCAGGGAAGTAGAAAGGAGGAGTGCTATCTAGGCCAAAGGGAGAGATTCTAGTATAAACATAGTGGCTGAAAGTTCAGGCTCTATCATCATAACAGTGGACAAAAGAAAAGGACTTGGGTCAAAGCCTTGAGACCCACAATATTTAGAAGCAAGAAATAAAAAGAAAACTCAGAAAAAATATTGAGATCAGTGGTCAGTGAATAAGAAACAGGAGAAACATACTGTCCTGTAACTCCCTCCAGCCTCACCCTAAAAAGAAGAGATAGGCTCTGCCCATTGCAACTGAAATATGAGGATTGAGAATTGGCTATTTGATTCTGCAAGATGGACATCTTTGTTGATTGCAGAAAATGCTATTTCCAGGGGACAATAGGACCCAAGCCTGCTTTCAATAGATAAGAGAGTCACTGAAGTGAGAAAGTGGAGACAGTGATTGAGGAGGTGCATTTTCAGATGTTTTAATTTCCCACAAAAGGACACAAAGAAAAAAGGCAGATGCTCAAGGGATTAATCAAATTAATATTTTTTCCTCTATATTCCTTTAAGAGGCAAAGCAAATTTTCATGCTAACAAGAATAGGGAGGGAAGACATGACCATGCAGTAGAAAGAAGTAACTACAAGAACGAAGTCCTTGAACAGTCCATGAGGATGGAATCCAGTGATTAAATCTGAAGTTAATCTTGGACAGAGGCAAAAAGATTTGATCCATGGTAACAGGAAGAATGCAGTGAATATGGCTATAAATGCAAATAGATATCTAATTTTGGTAGAAGGAAGATAAGGTTGTTTTCATATATATATAGTATAGTGTTTTTTGTTTGTCCTCAATGAAACAGATTAACTTCATTAAATAAAAGAGTGGAGAGAAAGTGGGTTTGGGGAGTTTGACATCCCCAGTATAGAGTAGATAAATAGAGAGGTATAGTCTGGCAGCTCTGAATGTTCATTACAAATGTCAAATTGCCTCAGTGAGCACAGTTCTGTTTTTCTATTATTTTCTAGTTACATTCAGTGGTTTCAGTCTGTCACACAGTACTAGAGGTTGAAATTTAACCACAATTAGGATCTAGCCACATTTGTTTAATGAAGGGAAGAATGGAAAGAGAACAGATCATGTATTTAAGGGACTGAACTAATCATGGTCTATGTTCTCTACGTTAAGAATGATAATAAACACATGAAGGATATGTAGAGTGAAAAATATTGTTGCCAGTGGATTGGAGGTCTCAGTAAGGTCAAAGAATTTCTGACTTGGGGGTAATAGCATAAGTGCAATAGGAAAACAAAATGTTGAGAGCAGAATGCTACCCTAGAAATTAAGATTTTGCAAATGATGTGGTTATTAATGATGTCTCAAATATGATCATGGGAATGTGTTGCTGAGGTGAGAAATAATAGACTGATATAAGAATGTATTCAGACAGTCATAAGACTGGAGTGTTGGATGAATAATCTACATAAATATTGAACTTTCTAAGAATAATAAAGCACCAGTTATGAATAGTGTATAGAAATCTAATGATAAAAATATTTAATGAATGAGAAGAAGTGACTTGAAAGAAGTATTACTAAATAAAGGAATAGTGAGTAGAATAATCTGATTTTATGTGCTTTAAAGGAACTCAAGTTTTGGGGGAGGAAGGAAAAGAAATGGTTTGAACCAGTAACAAAAATCAAGAAAGAGGTCCATCCCACTTAAAGACCCTATGGTAATCATGAGGCAGGGGGCGGTGGGGGGACAGTTTGAAACTCTCCAAATACCATATTAAACAGAGACAGAACAACTAGATACCAAAATAAAATTAATAGAGAACATTTACAAAAATATTAGGTAACAAAACATCACCACAAATACTAAAATTCAATACAGTTAGGAAAAAACACCAACAGCGACAAGAACTTTGATACCTGTTTTGAGAGGCGAGAGACCCGATAAGGCAACATTAACAAAAGCCAGCAGGTATCCACTAGAGGGCAGCACTGAAAAGTAGGGGGATTGACCTTTGCAGTAGGAGAGGACCCACCTAGGGAAGGCTGAAAGGCAGGAGCAGCCCTGGCCCTGGGAACTTTCAGAACTGACTTGCCAGGCTCTCCCCTAGGCTTCTGGGAAGTTACAAGAAAGAAAAGAAAAAGAAAGGCCGAAGTACAAAGGGATAAAAGGTTAAAACTCTGAAGAAGCTCAACGTCAAGGCTCTGTATGTTTTAAAATTCATAAAAGAGAGGCAGGTGTGGCCGTGCATAGTCAGCACCTCCCTGAACACTACCTCATTTTAAATATTTAGAAAAATGAATCTCATGAAATTTAGCCACCCTAATATGTCAAAGTAAAATTCTACGCAAAGATATTATGAGAAGAATGAGGGCAAGAAAAACGTGCCTGCATATTATGGAAAAACACAAAAAAAAAACAGAAAAAAGTGCCTATAAAAACAATCAACACCGTAACTATTTCAAAGTAAGCTAAAAGACATTAATTAGCAAGTCATACAAAATGTAAAAAATGTAAATTAGAATTATAAAAAAAGAAACAATTATATCTTTAAAAATTAAAACAAAAACAAATATTTCAATAATGAAAACAAAGCAAGAAGAAACAGGAGAGTGGATAAACTCAATTTAAAATGCCATATGAAAAGTAAAAAATAAAAATGAGGACAATTTTTAAATTCACAAAATTGAAGAAATAGATAAAAAGGAGAGGAGAAAAAGTAATAACTGTTGAAAATAGGCAACAGTTATTCATGAGAAGAAAACCAACCCAAAGGAACAGAATAAATACTGTAAACTATAATTTGGGAAAAAAATCTGAAACAAAAAGGAAGCAGATATAAATGATTTGTTGAAAATATCAACCAAGACTCACCACACCAAGGTATATCCTAATAAAATGATTAGACTTTTAAGAATAAGAAAAAGTCATTTGAGTGTCGAGAAATATAAAATAAATGATTTGTAAGAGCTATATAAGGTAAAATACCTCACAGCTTTACACTGATATCTACAGTTTAAAGACTATAAAGCTTTAACTTAAACTCTTCAATATAAGATCTCTATTTATATGCATTTATATGCATGTAAATGTATATATGTATACACATTATATATAATGTATATCTACATTATATCTACACATATGCATACATATATTACATGTATGTGTATATAAACATGCATACATATTATATGTTTGTGTATACATACATATAACATATACATGTATATATAAATATATATATACATATACATGTATACATACTATTTACTAAATATACTATATGTATATTTAGTATAAATATACTATATGTATATATAAATACATATATATTATCTCTATATATATTACATATTATATATAACCTATAGTATATAGTATGTTACATACATAGAGAGAGAGAGGATAGACACACCACAGAGTGATATATGTATGTGTGTATATGATGTGTTTTGTGTATACACACAGTGTTATCAGCAAGAAAACACTGAGAAAATATTTTACTCATCTGATTTTTTCTGAGGAATCAGGAGATAATGAGCTTCAGACAGCCAAAATAATTGAAAAGACACCAGTTCTTATGCTTATGTCTTTCTGGTTGTTTGGTTACCTGAAGCTTTTTAACCAGTAGATTCCTCAGAAATAGATCAGATGAATACAGTATTCCCTTAGTGCTTTCTCATTGATAACATTGTGTCTTATTTTTTATACCTGAAGCCCAGTTTTGCTGGATATAAAATTCTTAAGGCTCATATTCTTCCTTTGAGTATATATGTTACTCTATTTTATGCTTGCATAATGTATTGTCTTCACAAAGTCTATGATGATCTATTTTCTGTCTCTTTAAGTCATCAGTTTTTACCCTTTGTCGCAACAGCAATGAGTAGTCTTCACACAAAATTGTGTTCTTGGAAAATTATTTCTCAAAAATAAAAACTAGAGCTTGAAGAAATATGTTATCTCAGTTCTGGTACAGAAAATGTACAGGATGTACTATGAACATCAGGTCACATTCTGGTATGACAAGATATCAAAGAAGGTCATTAAAATCATATCCAAAAAGATTTAAGTCCCAACTTGAAGAGACTCCCAATGCCCAAACATGAAACTATAAGCGTTTTAATGATGATACTAAACTAACTGCAATGAACAGAGGAACACATTGAGCTGTATGGTGAATATGTGACCAGCACAATTTAGATTGGATTATATGTCAAATGACCTGAGTTTTTAATCACATAAAGTATAACTAAGAAAAAAAAAGGGGGGGGATGGAGAAGAAACCTGTATATAAAAGACTTAAAAGGTATGTCAAATTAAGAAAAAAATGGGCAATAAAAAATTACAGTGCCTGGGGATGCATATGTGGATCATAAAAGTAGAAACCACAAGAAAATGATTGCTGTAAAAATCAGGATAATGGTTACTTATGGCAAGAAAGGGGGTTTGTAATTGGATAGGGCACAACGAAAGAATTTCTGGAGTGATTACAGAGTTCTCTCTGTTAGCTGAGAAGTATTTATCTTATAGCAATTCACTAAGTCATGCATTTAACTTGTGTGCTTCTCTTAACCAATATTTGATAATGAAAATATCCTTTTTAAGTCCTTGAAAATATATATTTTAAGTACTTGAGAAAGTTGCAATAAAGTAGTATCCTAATCAGAGTCCATTCAGAATTCAATTAGAACAAGAAAGTGAAGAAAACATTTGGAGACAAGTAAGGCAGTGGAGACTTGCTGCTGACAGACCATGTGTTCCCAAGGGAGCAGTGAAGAGTTGTGCATTGGCTGTCATCTGTCAGGGTGCATCACTTTCATCTGGAGGACATTCAAAGCACAGTTAGCTCTGCCCCAACCCAGAGCTTTGGATTCCGTGAGCCTTGGTAAGGCATTAGAATGGGCATTTTAATGAGTTTCCAGGTAATGCTGATGTTGCTAATCTGAAGATGACTCTTTGAGAATCACTGGGTTAGGCGACCAGGAAGAGAGGGGAACTTGAGTTAGATTAATGGTTCTGTGGACAGCCAGAGGCCTTGTGGTTAAGGCAGGCAAAGACAAGAAGCATCATGAAATTGTTCTAATGGTGTCTTCTAGAGAGGTGTGTAAAAAAGTTATCTATATTGATAACTTTTTAGTAAAGAGTAAATATTTAGTAAATAGTAAAGCCTATTTGGGGGCATGCTTCTAAAAACACTGGGTGAAACAACAGAGTTGGACACAACCAGAGGTGATCACCAGAGTACCAGTCCCCTACAGAGTCAACTTGAGTCTTCAGTGGATCAATACCTCAAACCCACTTGTAAACTCATCTTTAGCACAATAGTGAAGAAGCCTTGCCTTGGCGTCTGTAGTTGTGAGGAGGCCAAGACAAGGCTGGCATTAGGAGAGTGGTAGACCTCTCTTGAATTCAGTTACCTTTCTGTGTTTGAGATGCAGTCTTGTTTTTATTCATGCCCATCACAACATCCCCCAGCCTTGTTAAAGAAATAAGCATTTAGGGTTCCTGTGTGACTGTAGGTCCCAGCTGACTCATTACTTACTACTTATCACTTATAATTTAATTTGTCTTAACTTTCTAGGCTCCTATTTTAGAATAATAATGATTTTTAACTATTGATGGTAGAATAAAAGTGACTACTAGAGTAGCACGCATCTGAATCTTGGCCACATTGGCTCAAATGTTTATAAAGATTCTGTGAGACTGGCAATATTGGCTCCATAGAAAGAAAATAAGAATCTCATGGAATTTAAAATGGTTGTTAAAGTTTTCATACATGATTACTGAGAAGAGTACTGATGATAAGCCAGTTCTGTCTCATTTCAAAAGTCAATCAGTTGATGTCCTGCATTTAGAATCTGAATAGTAGAACAACACAGTGAAAACGACAAGGCAGGTAATACTATCTTCATATTACAAAGGAGGAAGTTGAACCTCAGAGAGAGTAGCTGGGTTCAGATAATGCAAACAAATAGGTGGGTAGGTGGATATTTAGATAAATGGAAACACTTACTGCACATATTCCATGTGACCAGCATCTCTCTGTGCATTTTTCTGCAGTGTATTCCCATTAAACCTCACCTCCAGAAGGCATGAGTTAAGTATTCAAATGCTTATCAAACAGAGGGAAAACAGGTTACAAAGGCTTATCCAGTGTCACTCAATTAGTCCTGAACTCTTGCTATGTTTACTTAACTGATAACTTAATGAATGGACTTGCAATTCCCTCATTTTTTATTCTGTCCACTCTGTTCTATCCTCACTCAGACATTTTGCCCACAGTCAGCACTTTGAAGCTCTCTGACCTTGAAAAAAAAACAAAACAAAACAAAACAAAAAACACCCAGAACCTTAGAACCCAACTTTTTTGTTAAAATCTTAAAGATAAAAATTATCTTCACATTTATTTTAACTTTAACATTTTCCATGATTAGGTTGATTTGGAAGAAAGGTTAAGGTTGAGGCACTGGGGAATGGAATTCAAGCAATGCCTCCAAGCATAATTACATTTTACTTACTTAAAGGAAAACACGCCAAAGCCAATGAACATAGAAGAAAAAACAAATCACTATCAAAGGATGCAACTCAGATAAGAACCAATTCAGAACATATTACTGATGTCAGGGTAATCAATGACATCTATTCTCAGGGGCAGAAGAAAAGCTGATCTAGAGCAAAAATGACCAAGGAGAAAACAGTAAAAAAAAAAATCTTACATTCTGAATTCTGGGAAGGCTCTGAGGACATAGGATCTTCCTCTAGAAAACAGGAATCTTTTAAAAGTCAATTTTGTGTTTAAAAATATTCATTTATTCATTTGTTCATTCACTCAACTATTGGTAGCCTAGGTTGGTGGAAAGGGCATGGGCTGTGACATAGCAGAGATTAGGATTTAAGACCTGACTTTACCACTTACTGGTTTTGAACAAATTACTTCTTATCATGAGTCACAATTTCTTTAACTGAAAAAAAGAGATCTAGTAATACCTGTGAATTGCCTTGAGGGTCAAATTGGAGACTATAGACAATTTAATCACTTTCTGGTGATTTAGCAGACCATAAATATTAGCTATTAGTAATATTACTACATAAACCATTTCATTATGTGCCTATGTTACAATGACTGAATTTTTCAAACTAAACTTTATCCTCGTGTTCCAACTTGCATGAAGGTCCTCATGGGGAAGATGAGAAAGAAAACATTAAGATCAAAAATATTTCAGAAAATGCAAGAGGGAAGGTCCCTGCATCTCTGGCCCTTGACCCACTATTGCTGGCTGCAGGACATGATGCCTGCCTGAGACGTTTGCTGTAATTAGTACTGAAAGGGTCCCTGGGGGTTTCAAAGGCGGCTGCTGAATCCACTTTCCTGTGTGGCTGACTTCCATGAGTTTAGGCCGATGGCCAAAGGAGGCAGATCTGGAGGGGCACATGCTTTCCTCAGGAAGGAGTGAACAGATGAAAAGGAGAAAGGAAGGGGATGTCAGTGGACTTCCTAATGAGGTCTCTTCTTGTTGTGAGCCCTCTGGGCTGAGGAATTACTGTGCAGATCATTTGCTAATGAGCACAGCCATAGCCATCGAATGACCTTTAAATGTTCAAAGAATTTGGGATGATTCTACAGAGTGCCTTCCCTGACTTGGTGTGCAGAAACAAGATGATAAATTTTAAAATGCAAGTCCTAGAAAAGACAATGGTACTAAAAGGACATCTGGTAAACAATGTTAAACTGTAAATTCTTTTCTTTCCTTAAAAAATTTTTTTGGAGACAGCATTTTACCCTGTCATCCATGCTGACAGGGTCCTGGCTCGCTGCAACCTTGAACTCCTAGGTTCAAGCAATCTTTTCCCCCTTCAGCCACCCAAAGCCCTGAGATTACAGGCATGAGCCACTGCACCTAGCCTAAAGTCTGTATCTATCTATCTATTTATCTATCTATCTATCTATACATCTCTCTCTCACACACACACACACGTCTTTTTTGCAACACGGTCTGGCTCTGTTGTGTGATCTCAGCTCACTGCAATCTTCACCTCCAAGGCTCAAGCCATCCTCCCATCTTAGCGTCCCGAATAGTTGGGACTACGGGTGCATCCCACCACACCTGGCTAATTTTCTTAGAGACAGGGTTTTGCCATGTTGTCCAAGCTTGTCTTGAACCCATGAGCCCAAGCAATCCATCCACCTAGGCCTCCTGAAGTACTGGGATTACAGGTGTGAGTTACCACGCCCAGCCAGGTGTATATTAATAAGAAAGGTTATGGAAATCTACCCTTTGTACATACCAGTGAGTTTCAGAGAGATAGCTCTTCCTCAGAAATCCATAATTAGCACATGTTCAACTTGGGCCCAATTGCCTCTTTCTATGCCCCACTCCTAGGAGTTAAATACTGAGGAGAAATTTTGTTCTTTACTCATGGTTGCTTAATGAATACTAAATAGATACGGTGCTGAGAATTTACATTACTCCTTCCCTCTACCCTCCTTTTTTCATTGCTTCCTTCTTTTAAATTGCATACATCTTAGGTAGCATATTAGAAAAAGATGTAAAACATATCAAAGCAATTTCTAAATGCCTTTCCTAATATTGACAAATGTCTCATTAGAACTGGATATCTGGATCATCTTCTTTCAAATTCATTTTTATTAAACACAAATGTATGCACACATCTACACTTTGACCTTTTATGTTCAACTTTTTGGTAAGAGAGAAAGCATTTTTCATGGTTCTCTAAGTGCTTGCAAGTTTATCAGCAAACCATGCACATTCAATCACACTCTCCTAATGAACTGCTGCTGTCAATTTAGTTCTCATAAACACACAAGTGAGGCAACACAGGGAGTGGTGATTCCTGGGACCAGGTCTGTGATACCCCAGGGTGTCTCCAATTATTTCCAGGTGGGAGTTGAGGATGTCATAAAATTTTCTGACAAAACTAATTTTAATCCACTTTAATTTGCAAAATTGCAGTCCATGAAGCACTTTGATTAAGAAGGACATTTCAGAAAATCAAGTGAGTCACAGTAGGGTATTGCAGATGGAAAAACAAACAAACAGAAATATTTGGTATAGAAATTTATAACTAATTACATTCTTTTCTGCTTTTTTCTGCAGAGCATGAGGCAGCTCCTATCGTGATTCCAATAGTTGGGTAGGTACTAAGGTGTTAAGCAGAAGAAAATAAGGAAATCCAGTATTTATTGAGAATTTTCAAGGTGTAGAGGTATAAAAGAAGTTTTGCGTATTGCACTCATATCATCCCTAAAACATCCTTATGAGGTGGAACCCATGTGGACTATTTTACCAAAAAGGAGACTGAGAGCTTAGAGTCACTAAATAATAACTTATCAGCCCAAAGTTGATAAAGCATGAAGACGGAATCTGAGCTTGGGTCTTCTCATTCCAGAGCCCTTTTTTTTTCATTAATTTGTTTCATAAAAAGGATATAAAACCCCCAAAAGACAGCATGATCTGGTTGAGAAGAAAAAACACTTGACAACTCAAGGACAATTAAATAAATACAATACAATATAAGAGCATCACGTTTTATTTTAGAGAAATAAAAGTCTATGAGATGTTAAAGTAAACAAGTAGAAATAAACCAAGGTTTCATGAACCAGTATACTTAAAACCTTGAATAATTAGTTTAAATTGAAAGACACAGAGAACAGAAATGGCATTGTAAATCAAGGAAAAGGTAGGAGCAACTATTTGGATATGGAAAAGCCCACTTTGGTTACAGGTAGAGTGGCCAACTTGTGTAGAGCAGTAGTAGGAAATCTGTCTCATTAAGTAGAATATGGCTAGACTCAAAGAAACCTGTGAAACCTTAGAAGACAGTTGCCTCTTGCCTCATCTAGTTGCTTTGTTTTGTTGGTGTTGTTGTTTCTGTGTATGCATTAACTACCTATTCTGTGTCAAGCATAAGAGAAAACCAGGTAAGAGCCTTGTACTAGGTGGAAATGTATTGTCTGTGTTCTAGTTCTAGCTTGATCACTGTATTAGTCCATTTTCATGCTGTGATAAAGACATACTCGAGACAGGGAAGAAAAAGAGGTTTAATGGACTTACAGTTCCACATGGCCGGGGAGGCCTCACAATCATGGTCGAAGGCAAGAAGGAGCAAGTCACATCTTACGTGGATGACAGCAGACAAAAAGAGAGCTCGCGCAGGGAGATCTTTTTTTTTTTTTTTTAAAAATCAGATCATGTGAGACTTATTCAGTATGTCAAGAATAGTACAGAAAAGAAGCTGTGTAGGGGAACTCTCCTTTATAAAATCATCAGATCTCATGAGACTTACTCACTATCACAACAATAGCAGGGAAAAGACCTTCCCTCATGATTCTATTACCTTCTGTTTGGTCCCTGTCACAACACATGGGAATTATGGGAACTGCAATTCAATATGAGGTTTGGGTGGGGACACAGCCAAACCGTATCAGAAATCTAAATTTCATTTCTTTACGTCAAGCCCTAAATGGTCTTTTTCCTGCTTTTCTCCAATTTCATTTATTAATCCATATATTTTCCCTCTCCATGCTTCAGACGTACTGGTGCTTTTTTCTGTTTTTCAGCCTTGCTAAAGTCATTCCTGCTGCCCTAGGGTCTGGGTACCAGCTATTCCCCCTGCCTAGAATGTTATCCCCACTGAATTTTGCATGTTTGTCACTTTCTTGCCATTCAAGCATTAATTCAAATGTCATGTCCTCCAAGAGGCATTCTCTGTGCTCAACCTAAAGAAGGTGTCCAGTGTTGTCTATCAAATAATCTCCTTTAGTTGACTGGATTGTACTTAGCATTATTAAGTGTTTTCTTACACATGTTTTAGATAATTCTCATGTTTCTTTTTTCCTCTGCCTCCACTAGAATAAAGCTCATGAGGGCCAAGAAACTTTGCCTTCTTGTTCACTATTATGTTCCTACCCATAGCAGTGCATCTGACATTCAGCACAGGCTCAACAAATATTTCCTGCATTAATAAAACAGCAAACCAATGTTTGAATAGGAGTTCGTCATGAAGAATGTACATTTTTGTAGTCAGGCAGAAATTATATGCGGATTTATTTGAGTAGGGCGTGACTTGAATTTGAACATAATTTGGGTGGCTAATTAAGAAAGAGAAAATGATAGGTTCAGTACACTGTGCTCAGAAAGAATGCAGCAAATAAAAAGAAACTGAAGAGCAATATTATAGAGAAATTTGGAAGCATACAGTGACTGATTAGTTTGAAAGGTTTCTGCTTTCTGGTCTGAGAACTCATGTAAGTATGGAGAATATAAGGTGGAAAGATTCCATTTGGCAGAAATGCAAGATGATGCACCTTAGAATTGATATGGTACATTCAAGGAAAGATATCCTGTAGGAAATTTATTGACTTCACCTTTCAGGAAGGCCCAAAACACAAGAGTACTGATTTTGGCAAATATGGTAAATAGAATTATTGTTCAAAAATTTTCACCCATTTCCCATGATTCTATGTGGAGAATGGACTTCTCTGCCCCTTAATTTTTGACCAGTCATGTGACTTTTTAAGAGAATATATAGACAGATGCAAGAGGTTTGAAATGTGATGGGAAAATAGGAGCTTGCCTCTCATGCTTCTGCTTTGAGAAACTTAGCTGCTGTGCTGAGAATGATGATGGATACATGAGAAATACTGGATCTAACCTGCAGCCTAAAGCCAAGCCCAGCTTAATTAAATCTAAGCCAACTTAACCCTAATCAATGTGAAGACATGTAAGCAAGAATAAATAATTTATTTTTCAATACACTGAGTTTTGGACTGGTTTTTAAAGCAGAGTTTTGGCAAGGTACAATTGATAAAGATCACCAAAAACAATAAAGAGTCAAAACTGTTTTTAAAAACTGAACTTGTTAAATAAAATAGTGTAGAAAATTGCAAGCAAATAAGTAATGATAGAGTACTGAAATATTTCATTAGAAAATGGTAATTGTCATTATTCATTCGATATGAGTTCTCCCTTCAAATATTATTTTATGCATTCACTGATTCACTTTTTTATTCATTCATTTATTTAAAAATATATATTGACTGATATAGGCATTTATATGCCAAGATTATGGCAGAAGTCAAACTATAATGCACATTATATTCTCAATATTGAGGATGTCTAACAAACTTTTCTGCAAACTCTCTAAGATGTGTAACTATATCTTCAGACTGTCTACCATGCATCAGATCTGTATTTCAAAATGTCAGCATTACCTCCTGGATGCGCCAGAGGTGTCTTTTTTTTGTTTGTTTTGTGACGGAGTTTCGCTCTTCTTACCCAGGCTGGAGTGCAATGGTGCGATCTCGGCTCACGGCAACCTCCGCCTCCTGGGTTCAGGCAATTCTCCTGCCTCAGCCTCCTGAGTAGCTGGGATTACAGGCACGTGCCACCATGCCCAGCTAATTTTTTGTATTTTTAGTAGAGACTGGGTTTCACCATGTTGACCAGGATGGTCTCGATCTCTTGACCTCGTGATCCACCCGCCTCGGTCTCCCAAAGTGCTGGGATTACAGGCTTGAGCCACCGCGCCTGGCCTGCCAAAGGTGTCTTAAACTCAACATATTCACATGCTAGGTTATTAACTTTCTTATATTTCAATGAACAATCTACTCCATTTCATGTTTTTCCCATCTGTAAATCTGTTATCAACTTATTCAAGACAGGAAATCTGGAATGATTATTTCCTCCTTCTTCTACTCCATTCCCAGCCAGCATTCCCACACCATCAAGTCTATTTGCTAAATGTCTCTTCTTTCTGGGCAATACTCTCTTCTCAATTCCATATCATCATTACACTTGCAAAGATCTCTCATTGCATTATAACAGACATTTTGTGTGTGTGAGAAAAATAAATGGTAGAAAAACTATGAGACTTACACAATTGCCAGTACAATTATATCATTAGCTTTTCTCCAGCTAGAAAATTCACATTCATCTGCTAAATGCCAGCAGAAATGCCATCTCTATGTTGAGGATGAGTATTGCAAGCTGTTTGAGGTGGAAAGGATTGAGGTCTAAGAAAAAGTGGATATTTCTCCCAGCAGTTTGGTCTATGAGCCAAAAGAGGAGAAAGGAAGAGGCTAAAACAGAATACTTGTATATAGAAGCATTTCTCATTTCAAAACTTCAAACGATAACCAGAAATTAGAGCACTACATTTATTTTTTCTTAATGCCTACCAAATATTTTAAAACGAGTTGCTTGACAGACTAGTTTATTTGTTAAAGAAAATACCAGACCTCAGAACCTCAATTTTCCTTATTAAAATAAATGAATTTTGGCTTTGTTCGTACTTAATCTTGGCTGGAAATTTACATTACCCAATCAGGAGTTAACAAGCCCCACAGGGAAAATCAAGTGTCTCATAAAAATTCCACAGGAAATTCAACAATAAATCACGGCAGACTAGGCTGTATATATGGAGATTTCTAGCCCTTCTAAAGTCTATTAAAAAGCTTTAAATTCTGCTTTAGACAAAACATAAAGGAGGGTTGGGAGCTCTGTCATTCCTGAGAGGCCCTTCAATTTCCACATACTAATATTTAATCATTGAAACTGTCTATATATTCAAAATTAAGTCATTTAGGCCTGGTATATATAACACATTAATTTTATATAAACTCTTATTCTGACATGGAGTATTTACATAAAAGGGAAATAAAATTCTCTGGAGCTGAGCACAGAACATCCCTCTTCTACTCATCCTTTATTAAAAGAGAGTTGTAAAGATGGTTTAAAATGGCATTTGGAAAGCAGCCCTTGATGACATCTCTTCTACCTTTCTGTCAATATACTTTTGACGACAGCAACAGGGTAGGAAATCATATCTTTGAAAGCTAGCTGTGACTATTTTGCAACCAGAATTTGAGAGGAATTTTGACTAACCTCAAGATTAAAGGCAAAAAATGGAAAAATAAAAATTAAAAAAACTCAAAACACTAGAGATAGGGTATGCTCGTTTCCCAAAAGTGAGTAGGAGGATTCTCAATTGCTCCCATCACTCTTTGGTTTTCATTTCATGAGTTTTTATTTTAAAACTCCACAAATGTTAGATGAGCTGTTATCCACCTTACCCTCAGCTTTGCATGCCAATTTGTCATTTGATTGTGTGCATGTGTATCTGTTGTCTGTGTAAGTATGTGTGGCTTTCTAAGTGCTATTTATTTTAATTCCCACCCCCTGTAGAAATTTCCATTCAACATCAAAGACAGTATAGAACTCAAAGAAGACAACTGGACAAAAGAAAAAGGAAATGTTGGGCAATTGCATTCCTGGAGCTAGAAACAAGTCATTAGAAGTAAAAGCTGTGTCCAAGGCTTCCTCCCCCCTCCCCACCAACCCCAAGAAGAGGAAAAGCCCTTTTAAGAATTGATCTAGCTCTCAATTTTCACCTTCTCCACCCATTTGGAGCATTAGAAAACCAGGTTCTGGGGACAGCAAACAACCACTGCTTGTACAGTAAAGTTGAGCTCTAACAGGGGACATCACATGGACTTTGAAAATGAGGTTAACCAGCAAGCACTCAAGTGAACAGGGAGATGAAAATAAATCCACATCCTCTGTCTATTGTCAAATGTCAAAAATTAAGTCAATGCAAACAAAAAAGAGCCTGAGGCATCTGTACATCAATACAGGAATTAAGAAAATAGAATACTATTCTGAAAGTCAGTGAGAGAAAGAGCAGGCCTTCCCTGTTCATAAAATAACTTACTGAAGATGGGAAACCAGATATATTACATATATAATTGACACCAAGTCCAGTAGTGGCTTTACGACAGGAAGAGACTTTGCCTCACTCATGTGATTTTAAAATATGATACTTCCCAATCCCTCTGGACCTTTTTACAGATGACTTATAAAGTATTAAATTATTCTGTGTTTGGTAGTAGTCAATGGAAAAGAGATCCATGTTCAGTCTTAATTCTAAGGAAAGTTTTCTGGACTGAGAATTAGAAGTTCAGAACAAACATGTTCTCTCTTCTCTTCCTAAGACTCTTGAGTTACTGCATAGCTGTATAATTCCCATGTCTTAACTTTCTTTCTGTTAAAAAATAACATTAACACTTTAATTTTTAGCTTCAAAGTTTTTAAATTTGGAAACAATTCAGATAATGTGGCTGTTTTATGAGCAGGCCTTTCATTTGGGGTGAGTTCATTAACTTCTCTGTCTCCATTTCCACAATGTTGGAAGCAGTGATTGAATTTGATGGGTGTTTTTCATCTGTGGCATGTGGCATTGAGGCACTTCTAGGGTGAGGTTTCAGAGACAGGGAATCAGGCAGGTCCAAAATCCCCACCCTTGCCTACCAGGGCAGTTCATCATTCATCTGCTTTACATAGTGGCTTTCTGGATGAGAATGGGTTCTTATGTCTCTTTTATTTTATTTTTCACCAAAAAGGAAAATCACTGAATCAAATGACCATGCCATTGAATACTTTCAACTGAGTAGATAGATTGATAGATCAATAGTTATCTATAGATCTAAATAACAGATAACTATAGATGGTACCTATGGATATAGATAGGTAACTATAGATAGATAGTTATCTGCTTGTATCTCTGATCACAAATGTCAGACAAGCTGTTATCTACCTTATCCCCAGTATTGCATGCCAGTTTGTTATTTGATTGTGTGTATATGTCTACACCTCTAAAATTATAGATAAATAACTATACTTTCAATTGCAATATAGATATCTATCTTTCTATACATAATATCTATCTATATATCGATCTATACATAGACATAAATATCTATGTTGATCTATAGATAGAGAAACAGATCTATTGATAGATATGTAGAGATAGATGGAGCTCTATATAGGTAGAGATATATAAATAGAGATAAAATTATGTAGTAGTGATAGAGATATATAGATCTATACAGAGTTATTTATCTATGTCTATATATTATGGTTTGCTTCCTTTCAGTGTATTTTTTTACAGTCACAGTAAGATCAGACTAGTTTGCTTAAACATATCTAACCTAGCAGTGTTAAATATGTAATCTAGACTAAATTCCCGATTTCACACTTTTGGTCTTGATAAAATTAATTCTTATTCCATTTTCCTAACTTTGAAATTTAAATAATACTAACATCAGGTTGTTGACAATGAAGGATACTGACAAGAAGGGTTTTTTGGTTCATTTGCTTCTAACATTATTCATGTTGGAAATGTTCCTAAATTTACATTTGACAGAATAAAACGTGGAAAAATATGCTTCTATTTATCTGACTCAAGAATATTGAAATAAAACTAATAATGGGAAAATCAACTATTGAGCAATTTTAGAATTAAGTATCTTTTATTCAAATCAATGGAATTTAAGGACTTCAGGCTTTTCTATTTTTATCATAAATTGTACTTGAATGTCTAGATATAGCTGATTAGGAAATGTGGAGTGTAGTTTAAAAGAAATACAGCAGCAGTGAGGGCCTATTGAAGGGTCTACTTGAGATATATTAGCTAAAGCTCTATCTAGACCACTCATAAATTTTTGGAGGGAAATTGATTTTGTTTTCTATTTACTGCCGCAGTAAATAATTTTATGGATTAGAAACAATTCCTATGCAAAGTCTTCAGTATATATTTAAAAAGAATAGAGTTTTTCTCCTGCAGAGGTGTGATATCACTCATACAACTGTAATACTCTGTCTTCAATTAAAATAAAAGCCTCGTCCAAACCATTTTGGATGCTACACATATTATCATGTAATTCTATTCTGGAAGGTATAATAAACTAAAATGGAAAGCAAAATAAGAGAATAGACAATGCTGTGAAATCAAATTGCATCCATCTATTCATCAACCCAACACACATGGTTTTCACATCTTCTTCTTGTCCTGCCTTGTGCTGACTGCTTAAGACACAAACATTAATCCCATATATGATTCCTCAAAGAGCTCACAAGATCATAAGTGAAGGGGTAATACTGTACCCATAGTATAATACATGAGAATAGGTGATGAATAGAAACATATGTAGACATATGTTGATATGTAGGTGACTAGAGTCTGAACTGTAAGCAGACAGCTTGAAATTGCTGAACTTGGGAACAACACTGTATTGGCCGTAAGGAAGTACTCTTTGGTTTGAGACATACCTAGATTGTAAAATCCCATTTTAGCCCCTTCCAGCTGTGAGACACTAGTCGCATTCTTCCCATCTCACAACTTTAGATCTCCTAGGTATAAAAATGGGGATAAAATAAGTTTCACCCAAAGATTTTATGAGAATAGAAAGATATAAAAATAATTGCTGATATTGTCAGGCAGACAGGACATTTTTGAGAAACATTGTTCATTTTCCATCCCTCATCTAAATAAACTTACCAGTTGAAGAGAGGGCATCAATGGGTGCAAATGCATCAAGTTTTGAATGGAAAGCATGTGGCAGGATCCAGGGCTGGCTGGATTCTCTGTAGTGAACAGAGAATGCTTTCTAGGAGTCAAGCCAATATAGTGGGGTGGGGTGTGGGTCAGAGAAGGGAGTTAGGGTTGAATTTTCAAGCACTTTGTGTGCCATGATGAATTTTTATATTAGCTTTTTTCTTCTACTTTAAATACAGTGATGGAATAGTAGTATGAAAATAATTCAAAATTATTTTATATGCTACAATTTTCTAAATGCCAGTATTAAAAATCAATACCATTGTTTGCATCAGAACATATATCAAACTTCATTCTAACTAGATTAAATTATAAAATATACAATTCCAACATTTATTTATTTATCTATATTTATTTATGAGAGAGCGTCTCACTCTGTCACCCTGGCTGGAGAGTAATGGTACAGTCTCAGCTCACTGCAGCCTCAACCTCCTGGGCTTAAGTGATCCTCCCACGTCCAGCTCCAAGTAACTGGGACTACCAGCGCACACCACTAGGCCCAGCTAATTGTCTGTGTGTGTGTGTGTGTCTGTGTGTGTGTGTGTGTTTTCATAGTGATGGGGTTTCACCATGTTGCCCAGACTGGTCTCGAGCTCCTGAGCTCAAGCAATCAACCTGCCTTGCCTCCTAAAATGCTAGGATTACAGGCATGAGCCATAATGCCCAGCCTAAACATAATTTTTAAACTAAAAAGCAAATATACATAACTAATAAATCATGGAAGGGCAAGACTTTTCTATTTATGCAATAAAATAACACAGGAAAGATAGAGAGCTTTGACTCTAGAATATTAGAAATTTGTTATGTACTGCAAAATAAAAATCAGTTGGAAGATAAACGGAATTGACAGACTACAGATCTACATGTGTTGATGCAATTCAGAGCTGTTTCCTTACTTTTTCTAAACCATGAACATATTCAGCCACTGTTGCCCTACTTTAAATACATGATAAATCAAAAAAGCAAGATCATTAATGTCATCCTACTAATCTGAGATCATGGGGGAGGGCATAGGAGCAAATACTAGTTTTTTAGACTTAATAATGCAAATGTTTCCATGAAAAAAGCACAGAAATACATTTCTCAAATGCAGTTTTCTAATAGCACTTGGCAGGGCATTTATCTAATAATATTTGGCAGTGTAGACTGAGATGGTATATGTTTACCAAATTATATTGCCACAACTTTAAGGTCCTAATTAAACACAAGTTTTCTGTTTATTTTGGTTCTTGGCTAATTTTGAAGCTTATCCTTGGCATTTATCTTAAAAACACAAAATTAGCTGTATTGGAATTAATGACATAGAATCAACTACTATTTATTGAGTGCCAACAATACTGAGAATTGTGTGAGATGCTTTGAGTGTGTGATTTATTATTGAATCTTTACAGAAGTCTGTAACAGGTGCTCTCATTGGAATGAGATGGAGAAACTGAAAGTTAGAGAGACAGAGTTAAATAAGTTGCTTCAAGTAATATAGCTAGGAGGAATTATTTTCCATGTTCTTACCCAATTCCTAAATTCCAATGTCCACTTACACCCCACATGATTGCTTTAGGAAGATTTACTTTATGACAAAGATCATATAACAACATTGGAGATAGACTAAAACTAATGACCCTTTCTTTCAAAAGTAACAATAACCTTGACTGAGCTGTCTTATTAGACAATGCCTTCTCTCTCTATCTCAGACAGGTAATTCTACCTCTGCAAAAATGTGTATCTCAATTATGTCATTTCATCTCATTAGTAACACTGGGGATTGAGAGTCTCAACTTTTGTTACAAATTAGCATAATCTGGAAAGTTTAAAAAATACTAGAATCCAGGACTGTCTCAAAAATTCAGACATAAATGCTTGGGGCTGGGGCTGAAGCATTGGCATTTTCTTTTTCAAGGCTCTCCAGGTGATTATGATGTGCAATCAAAATTAAGAACTACTGCTGTAGGTTCTTGGATATTTCAACAGCAGAAATTGGGGTTTGCTTTTCGTGTTTAGAAAAATCTACTCCCAATTATGCTACTACACTGTTTAAATAAAATAACAAATTTCTTTCTCCTTTTTTTTTTTTTGGTTGAAATCATATACAGTCACTGCTGTTAGTTTGTGCTGGTAAGGCACTCTGGTTGTCCAGATTAATAATCATAAGAAAACTAATGAGCTCTTAATAGATGCAGTATGTCTGATAAGCAAACTCATATCATGGGAGTTTATACAACAGTAATCTAACTATTCTTTGATCAAGAAAACTTTGAAACTACCTCACACAAGATTCTCTCTCTCTCTCTCTCTCTCTCTCTCTCTATATATATATATATATATATATATATACATATAATCTTTATATATATATATAATCTTTATACACACACATATAAAATTAGATTCAAGTAAGTCAGATATTTTTCTTGGCTAGGCAATTTTCAGAAAATATTAAACACAAGTAAAACAAATTGATGAAGAGATTCTGCCAATTTTTAATCATAGGGTTGACTGAAGAATTCAGAGAAACTTTAAAGTTGGTTTCCAAAACGCTTTGCATTACCCTTTGCTCCCATTCCTAGACATGGCTAAGTCATAATTAAAAAATATATATTTCTCCAGATATGCTTGAAAACTATGTGTTAAAGAAAGATAAATGTTTCTTGCTCTAGGACTTATCAGAGACTAAAATGATAAAATATATTAGACTCTTTAAGAAGAATGCAAGTTTTCTCAAATAAATTATTCTATCAGACTTTTCCCACTGCATTGTAGAGCTCCTCTGAAGCAGTGAACATATCAACAAACCCCACAAAATCTACTAAGATAAATGTATCTTATGTGCTGTTATATGTTATGCCCAGGTTTGATATATCTTATGCCTCTAACCCAGGTTTAATATGGCTTAAAATTAATATTTTGCAACAAAAGGACTGTTCAATAATTGCATAATTACAGGTTCTATTATGCCAGATGATATTAACAAAATCGTTCAAAGTCATGAAACAGCTTGATTCAAAACACTAAAGCACTCAGTCTCAGACGAATAAGATAAATACAACTTTTAAGATTAGTGGAGATGTGATTAACAAAAAAAAGAGAGAATGCTCGTGTTTTCTGGTGGAAATATAAAAGACAAAAATTACTGTGACATAGTACAATTTCCTGAATGTCCTTAATTCACAGTTCTTAAAAGACCTTAACTTTCTTTACACCATTTTTGTTGTTTCATTTTTTATTTATTATTTTTGAGACTGAGTCTTGCTCTTTCACCAGGCTCGAGTGCAATGGTGTAATCTTGGCTGACTGTGACCTCTACCTCCTAGGTTCAAGAGATTCTCCTGCCTCAGCCTCCCAAGTCACTGGGACTACAGGTGTGCGCCGCCACACCTAAATAATTTTTGTATTTTTAGTAGAGACAGGTTTCACCATGTTGGTCAGGATGGTGTTAATCTCTTGATCCACACGCCTTGGCCTCCCAAAGTGCTGGGATTACAGGCATGAGCCACCATGCCTGGCCTCTTTACATCATTTTAAAAACATGCCTCAAGATCATTTTTATCTGAGGCAAATACTATCTTCTCTTTCTCTTCTTTCTCTTTGTTCTGTTTTGTAGACACAGCGGCAGAAATGAACGAAGATGAAGAGAACAGCACGTTTTAAAACTAAGAGATAAAAGAATCGGCCAACAGGAGATGTAATTACCTGCTGCAAATCCATGCAGTAGAATCCTTTGACACTACTGGCATCAGAGAGACCAACCAATTGCTTAAATAGTTATTAATAAAAATCCAACTAAGTCACTTAGGCACCAATATTTATAGTGTATCAAGTTTACCCTTAAATCTTGCCTTGACCAGAAAAATAATGAAAAAAAAAAAAACACACACACAAAAAACTGTTCTTTGGTCATGAAAAACTTGGAAATGACTTCACTTGAAGTTATAATATATAGCCTAATCAAACCCTTGAACCATTCTGCATGGAAGGTAACATTATTATTTCCATTCTATGGATCTCAGCTCAGACAGATGAAATAACTCCCACACCAAGAGGGTTAGAAATGAAAGTTAGGGATCCTCACTCCTGATATTTGGCACTTCCCTTTACATCCCATTATGCTTAATGGGTTTTCTCTTAACTTTCCTTATCTCCCTGACATCTCTGAGGGCATTTCGTATGTATCATTTATCTGGCTCTCTCTTATGTTGTTGCAGCATCTCCCAAAACATATTCCATAGAGTGTTTTCTGAAAAAGAAACTCATGATCAAGTCCATTAGGGAATGCTGCCTAATATATTCATTATTTTGATATCAATGATGTATGCGTATTAGCATAATATAAGCTCTGAGAAGTCCTGCATTAAAGAAAGCTCCTTGAATAAATTTTCCCAAGTATTTATGACTTCAGAGATGTTTTTGTACTGTCTTCTATGATCATTGTTTAAATATAACAGAACTAAGTTCTAATTTGGTATTCTACCTATGTATCATCTTTCACTCAGTCCCTAAATAGGACATAGGCTATTTGCCATGATTTTAATTTGGTATTTTTTGAACACTTTCACTAATCAGGTTGGGTAGATTATCTCCAAAGGCAGCTGTGGGTAACACAGAAAGATATAAGTATTTACAACTCCTCCTCTCAAGATACTGAGTCTATTTACCATGGTTTTATGTTATTAATAGAAGACAGCAAAATAACACTGTTTCAGATCTGGAACTGGCCCTCAAGAGATCTGATCAGTGTCAACTTTTGCTTTCATGTAAAACAAGTTGGATACAGGATACAAAATTAAGAGACACCGTGTAGAGACAGCAAGAGATCACATGGAAAATAACTGAGGCTGTCTAGCCTACAGCCAGAACCAAGCTCACAGATCTGTAAGTAAAGCCTTCTTGAATGTTCCAGCCCTACAAGTTCCCCACTGACATGAGAAACTTCAGCCAACGCCACATGGAGAAGAACCATCCAGCCAAGCCTTAGCATCATGAGAAATAATAAATCACTGTTATTTTAAGCCACAGCATGCTTGAATATTTTGTTGTGTAGCAACAAATAAAACACACAGTTATCTCACACAATGGGGAAGAATCCAGGACTATATTTTAACTTTGAACTGCCTCTCAGTTTAGATTGTACATGGACACTGGAAAACTGGATGGCTGCAAGGTTAAAAATTGCACAACAATGAGAGGAGATTCCTCTCTCCTCTGAGCTGAGGAACATATTTGCTATATGTTTATTTTTCTGCCAGGGTTCAACAATCTCTTATCTTAATTGTAAATCCTAAATGTACACTCATGAGAATGGATAGTTCCGGCCTCTATAAGCCTGATCTTTTTCTCCTTCTCACATATCTTTTCTAAACCAGTCCTTATCCTTCCTTTCAGAAATTTCCATTACTTTCCCGTGAACTCTTTGTCAATAAAAACTCCAAATGATAACTATTTAGTTATTGCAAACTTATATAGAGAAAAATTTGTGTTATTATTCTTGATTTTGCTGTTAATTGAGTTTAAATGGTGAAACTATTTTAGGCAAGAGAGGTATTCAGCCTAATAGTGATTTTTGAAAAATATCCTATTTTAATAGCTGTCTTAAATGAGGGATGCCAACATTATGTATAAAAAGTTTCCAGTAAGTATATGCATTTATAAACTTTTATTTTAAAACCTCATTTTATTCCAAAGCCCCAGCGGGATGGGCACACAGTCAACATTTGAAAAAAAAAAAAAAAACAAAAAAAACACAACAACTCTACATTTCTTTAAAATTTGTTTGTTACTTTCCTTCCATTCTAACCCAACTGACGAAATCAACAAATCAGTCTAAGCCAGTGTTTTGTGGCCTCTTTCTATTCTACTCTTTTGTCCTTTAACATAGATCCAGGGGGTTATAAAGATAAATTTTGTTAGAATATACAACTGTGGACACTAAGAGCTGAAAGGAACCATAAAAGCTAGCTAGATCACCTCAAATCTGGGGAGCCTTACTCCACTCTGGAAAATGTTAAATCAAACATAGCATCTATACCTGAGTCTCCCTGTCCCTGTCTTCCGTCCCTAACCAGGATCCAGATGCCTATGTAAATAATCCCAATTAGAAATGCATTCATCACATAAAAACTCACCAAATGAATGCCTACAGGAAATAACACTCCAATAAATCTTGCAAAATGTCTGCTATTCACCATCTTTGAAGTTATGAGCATATGGAAATGAACATAATGTTTGCAATTAAAAGACTTACTTGACTTCAGGTACAGTAAAATCATGTCTGAACCTTTCAAATGCACTTCAAAACTATGAATAAGGTTCTATAAAAGTTGGAGTATGCTTTATTACACAGAGATTTATCATTTATTTCTTAAAATTGTATTCTTTCAGTGTCTTGCTTCTTCCCTCAATGTGCTTTGCATGCATACATTACAGAGACGATATCTGAAATTCTTCCATGTATTTCAAAAAGAAATAGGTAATAATATTTTGTTGATGATTATTAAAATGACTTTGCATTAGCTATTATGAACTGTTAAACTCAGAATATTAATGCCTACCACTCATGATTATTTTAATGAGATATTCCATAAATTCTCCATCAAGCCATAATTCCTTTTATAGTGCTTATTTATAAGGGTGTGTTTCTACAAAGTATTTTTGGAAATTAAATCATTTTCCTCTTCATTGCTTCCAGATGGAGATTTCTCTCTTTTAAGAAGCCAGCAAGATGAAGTCAAAAAAATTTAACCTCTCAAGGTCTTATTTTGCTCGCTTGAGTTTCTTCTACATGGGGATTAGCAAGTTTTTCTTTAAAGAGCAAGCTAGTAAATATTTTAGGTGGTTTGGACCATCAAGTCTCTGCTGCCACTACTCAACTTTGCTTCACAGAGCTAAGGCAGCCATGGGCAATATGTAAATGAATGGGTCAGGGGCTGAATCCCAGTAATACAGGCCACAGGCTGAATTTGGCATAGCGGTCATAGTTTGCTGACTCATGTTCTACAAAATCCTATTCAGATGCTTTTTCTAGTACTCTATGGTCCCTCTAAACTCAGGAATATCACAGTATCCTGTAAAGTCTTTTTTTGTTGTTGTTCATTTGTTTTTAATTTGAAGACCTATCTTATGTTTACAAATTAATTTTTTAATTTGTTGAAATAAATGTATATTCAAACTTTTAAAATTACTGAAAAAAATAAAGGTTCTACGTTTACAGGATGCTTCTTGGAATATATCGATCCTGCCCTCATGCTCTATTGTTCATTTGTTTTGGGGGCTCTAGTTCCTCCACTATACAGAGAGAAATTGCATAATTTTAGTTCCTTCCTCATCCTTGCCAATTCCCTCTGAACACAATTCACCTGTGACAGTACCCAGACTAAAAATCAACACTCCATGTGTGGAATGGCCATTGTTTCCCAGAGTAGAGACTTCATCTCCCTCACTTCAGACACCTGTTTCTCTTAGCACCATTCACAAACCCGTTATTGGACCAATCGTGAGTCAACAATAATTTACATTTGAGGAAACAATTAAAACTAGGAGGTTTGCAATGGGAAAGAGAAACACCGTATACAATTAATAGTGGGACAGAAAGACACGTGTTTTGTACAGTGGCATTTTGGAGGCCAGAGGAGTAGCTCCCAAGGCCTCATGGGAAAAAGATGAGGTTACATCGCCCACTCTGTATTCTTTGCATGTTAACTTCAGAGTGGGCGATGTAACCTTGTCTGTGTGCTGGCAGGATGTTTTCATGGGCTGAACTAAGGCCATATCCTGTGTATTAAGGTTACACCCTTTGTTTTGCCCATTAGAAGGATGGAGAAAAGCTACCAATGAACACAATATTTCTCCTCCAACTATTCCAGGCTAGGGAGATTAAATCAAGGTCATCCTAGGAGTGGTTGTTTGTCTTTATTTTTGGGAACTCCAGCACTGGGGTTACATCCATCTGTCTCCTGGTCTAAGAATAAACTATGAGGCTGGATTTAACAAACACTTGAGTTTTTTTTCTTTCTGCAAGTGCATGCTTCTGCTATCCTGACTTGGGTTCTCCTGCTCTGAGAGCTTCATTCTCAAATGTAGATGGCCATCCCAGAATACTGCGTGGATTCCTAGGTAACAGGCAGGTGGATTTGCAAGCATGTGACTTGCTCTGCAGGAGCCCTGAGAATGAGAATCCAGGGTTAACAGAGGGCTTGGCAGAGCAAGAAGGAAAGGGTAATGAACAGAGCACAGGCTAAATGTGGAGTCTTCCTCCTCCTTCCATTTGGCTCTGCAAGGTCAGAGGTTGATACAAGAGGACTGTACAATGTAAACTAAGAGTGGTCTGTCTCTACTTTCTGACAGCGTCTGTGCGTTTGGCACCACTGTGCTCACTTGCTACACATCAGCGCTGCTTAACCTCTCTGCAGCCTTCTCCACACTCCTGCCATTTGTTCTCAAACTGTGTCCTTATGTCTCTGATTTAAAACCAATTGAGGGGTTAGTTACTAAAATTTTAGATGCAGCACAAATGTGCAAGAAAGGTTTTACTATATTTTTATTTTCAAAGCAGTCCTTAAAATACATCCAACATTTTCAAACTTGATGTTTCCTGTTTATTTTTTATTAACATATTTTTGCTAAGTCAATCACTCCTCTGTTAGAAATGTTATATGTGACTTTGGAAAAATGAGACACCTTTGTTGAAATAGAGTCGTGTGTGTCATCACTCACACGTAAGTGGTTCCAGGTCTTTGCTTAATGTGCAAAGTGACAATAATTCTGTCTGGCACCTGGGTCTGCAGCTCTGTCTTTACAATTTTGACAAAGGATGAAACCTGAGCACATTAGATATTCTCCAACTTGAATATAATTTCCTTCATTTGCAACAATTGTTCTTCCTTCATCCTTTCTATCACAAAATATTGAGGAGCTCCTGCAACGTGTCAGGTGCTGTAGCAGATGCTAATATTTGAGACACAACCAAGTAAAAACTTGTATATAATGTGCTTCTCCTGTCACATCCTTACCAAGAAAGATTCCAGCCCTCAATTTTTTTTTCCACACTAAGATATCCAGGTTGAAAAACATCCACAGGAAGGATAATTATAATATTGCAAATAAATATAACTTCAAGCTGAATGTTAGCAAAATGGCAGAATAGGACTCTTCTGTGCTCATCTCCCCATATAAACACCAGTTTGAACAACCGTCTATGCACAAAACTATCTTCATCATTGATAAGGGAACCCGGTAATAGATTGCAGCACACAGATGTAGCACAGAAATATGAAAAGATTCATTGAGGAGAGTAGGAAGCAGGCAAGGGGAATGAACCAGATAGGTACCCAGAGTGAAAACCAATACGCCAACAGTGGAATGGTCACCGTTCCTCAAAGTAAAAGTTTCATCTCCTTCATTTTGGACATGACTTCACTTTTAGCACGATTCACAAAGCCACTATTTGACCGATAATGTGCCAACAATACAATAGCTCATGTACATTATCCATGTCAGTCCTCGCCCAGGCAGTCCAGTGTGGAGAGAGATACCCTGAATGGGAGAAGGGGAAGTGTGTGAGCCCCAGACTTTGCCTCAGGCCCTAGGACTGAGCCTTCCCCAGTATAACGCAGCATGGGTAGGCTCCCAGGGACCCACACTCCAGTCTAGTATCTGCTGGTACAGGCTGAGCTTCCAGGAGCATTCAGATGCCAGGCCAGCTCCTACAACCCCAGGCTCCAGGACTGTTCAGTGAACCCTTGGTCCAAGGCTACAGATCAGCCCCAGTTCTGGTTTGGCCAAGTGGCCCAAGGCTTCGGGCTGCCCCAGAATGAGGCCTCCCCACAGGCTGTCTCTAGGGCCACCCTCAGCATTAAGCTGATCCCCATGGTCCCAGCCTTCAGAGCAACCCCAGTTCCAGGCCAGGCTCTGCAACTCCAGGTTCCAGGCTCATTTGAGATTCTAGCCCAGCCCAGAGCCAAGTCAGTTCACACAACATCGACCTTCAGGCCCACTCCAGCACTAGGTCAGCACCTATGACCTCGGGTCAGCACTTGCAGACACAGGTTCCAGGTCTGCCCACTGCCAGACTGGTCCCTGTGTCTCCATGATCCTGAGCAGTCCCTCTGGCTCCTGCTTAAGCAGACCTAGAATTTTGACCTGCTCCATCTGACCCAGGATCCAGGCTTATCCCAGTGGACCTTAGCACTGGTCCATCCTGCAAGGACTTAGGCTCCAGACTGGTTTTCATTGTCCCAGAACCTTGGCCAGCTTTAACTGACCGAGGCTCCAGGCCAGCCCCCTCAATCTCAGGCATTATTTTAGCTCCTGTGCCTTTAAACTCCAGCACCTGTGATCTCAGATTCTAGGCCAGCACTGGTAGGCTCAAGCTCCATGTCTGTTCCAGCACTAGGCCAGTTCCAAGTTCCATGCCAGTCCCAGGCTCTGGTATATCCAGGATCAAGGCCCGCTCCGACAGAACTAAGGTCCAGACCCAGCCCTGTGGACCCTGTTGCCAGGCTAGCTTCCACAGACTGAAGTTCCAGAATTATGTCTACAGACCCAAGCTCCAGGCTAACTCCTGTGGACCCAGAAGCCAGGCCCACTCCTTCATACTCAGTCTTCAAGACCATTCCAGTGGACCTAGTCTCCAGTCCCATCCCAGTACCTAGCCAGCTCCTGCATACTTAGGCTCAAGGACACACCCAGTGTCAGGTCAGCTCCTATGACCCCAGGCTTTAGTGTGGCCTCAACAGACACAGGCTCCAGGCCTGCCCTCACAGACCCAGGCTCCAGGGCCATCTCCATAAATCAAATTAACAGTTCTACCTCAGTGAATTCAGGCTCCAGACCTAACCCCACAAACCCAGCTCACGTACCCACTGACCCAGGCACTAGACCAGTCTACCCAGGGACTCTAACGGCAACCCTTCCCATAGACCATTCCAGGTGGCATGCCCCGAATTTCTGGACAGGCAGGCTTATTTTGGGATTTCCCAGAAAAAAGGCCAGTCTCCAAAGATTGAAATAAATCTCTACTTTTTCAAATGTTTAGATACCAACGCATAGCCGCAATGATCAGAACAATCAGAGAAACACGACACCAACAAAGGAAAAACAAAACACCAAAGCCACTCCTAAAGAAGTAGGGATTCATGAGCTGTCTGACAAATAATTCAAACTAATCGTTTCTAAGAAAGCTCAGGAAAACTCAATAAAATAAACAGTTTGACAAAGGCAAGAAAACAGCAAAACATCAAATTAATAAATTTAACAGAATGAGATTATTTTTTAAAAATCAAACAAAAATTTTGCAGATAAAAAACAATAAAGGAAATGAAAAATGCAACAGAGATGGTCAGTAGCAGAATTGGTCAAGCAAAAGGAAGAATCTGTGAACTCAAAGATAAGTTATTTGAAAATACACAGAGAACAAGGAAAAAATGGAATAAAAAAGAGTGAAGAAAGCTTATGGGATTTATGGGAAAATGAAAAGAGCCAATGTTTACATTATAAGAACATAAAAGAAGAAAAAAGAGACCAAAAAAAAACAATAAAATGTAAAGAAATAATAACAGAATATTTCCCAAATGTGGAGATGACAGGAAGGTCAAGGGTCTCCAATAAAATTCAACCTAAACAAGGCTCTACAAAGACATATAATCAAACTATCAAACTCAAACGTATTCTGTATTCAAGAAGAGAAATTAAGCATATCACATATAAAGGAGTGACAACAAGGCTAGCAGAAACTAGCCTCAGTTGGAAGTGAAACCTTATAGGTTTCATGTCTCAGATGAAGTCTTACAGGCCAAAAGAAAATGGGATAGTAGATTCAACTGCCAAAGGAAAAGAAAAAAAAGCCTACCCAGAATATTGTAACTGTAAAAGCTGTCCTTCTGAAACAGAGAGAAAGAATTTCGTAGACAAACAAAAGCTGAAGGAGTTGATCACCACCAGATCTGTCTTGCAAGAAATGTTAAAGAGAGTTCTTCAAGCTAAAAGAAAAAGGCACTAAATAGTAACATGAAAACATATGAAAGTATAAAACTATATGGTGAAAGTACACAGTCAAATTCAAAATATTCTAATACTATAATGGTACTGTGTAAATCAAATATATTTAAGATAATATGTTAGGAGACAAAATTACTACCGATAAAATAGCTACTATAACTTTTAAAGAATATACGACGTAAAAAAACTGCAAATTGTGAAATCAAAAACATAAGATGTTAGGGGAAGTGAAGTAAAAATGTTGGGTTTTTTAATGTAATTAAATGTAAGTAGTTATCAACTTAAAATAGCCTGTTATAATTATAAGATGTTTTGTGTAAGTCTCATGGTAACTACAAAGCAAAATTTACAGTAGATACAAAAAAATAAAAGTAAGGAATTAAAGCATAACACTAGAGAAAATCACCTAATCATAAAGAAAGAAAAAGATCTACAAAATATCCAGAAAACCTACAACTAAACAGCAGTAGTAAGTACTTACATAGCAGTAATTAACTTGAAGGCAAATGTTGCAAATGCCTTGTCACTTCACATGTGAAGGTTGTTCTTACTTTTTCTACAACAACTCTGTCTTTAAGGGAAAAAATAAACCAACAATAAAATAATTACTTTATCCAAGCCTTTAACCCACTCAGAGTTTCCTAACAATGCTGAGAAACTTCACTGTGTATTGTTAGGTTTATCCTGGTTTTATCTAGTACATATTTGGTATATTTAACTAATGAAGTATAACTGCTATGCATGCTTATTTCCAAATCATCAAGTAAACTATTGTTTCTACTGTAAAGAAACATATTTTCATTTTGTGCATTTGAAAAATATATATGAGTAATTATCTAGCTACATAAAAATCACCTCACTTCTTTATGCAATAAAAAAGCAGTGCTCTCTATCAATTTATTAACAAAAGAAATAGAATCAATGATAACCGAGAAAACATCCTCCCTTGAAGTTGACTACATTCACTGTAGTAAGCAAAGCATCCTTTGATTATGATGAATGGGTTTTGCAGCCTTTCTATGACTGTGAAACATACAATCTGTAATGATGCTGTGCGGTACTTCTTTCTAAGCAGGCAATTCTGGGAATTACCCAAGCTTAGCAAGGGCATCATTGGTGTAGATCCATCCGTATGTGACAATGTGTTTTTATGCTTTTAACAGAAGTCTTTGATAAGCTTGAACACATCATTGTCTTTTCTTTTTGGATGCAATGGTTCATAACACAAGCCTTTGTCTGTGATCACTTTCTCTTTTATAAAATACACAAACACTGACAGCTGAATGCAGTGATCAGTGTTGTTGTCTTATCAGGTTGAATACCCAAGCACAAGGAACAAATCTTGATGTATTCTATAACCTGCTGCAAGAGATGCTTGCTAGTTTTGTTAACTCTAACAAATCATTCCATTTGACAGTAAAACATTGAGAAGTTGTTTCATTTTGTTTTTTTAAAATGTACAACTTACAATACTATTTTTTAATTTTATCAATGTTTTAACTATAGTAAAACCTTCCACCACACCACCCCAACTCAGATAGATGATAGGTAGATAGATAGAAGACAGATAGTTAGATAGATAGATAGACAGATAAAAATTTGTGACTAATGCATTAATGCATATTTTTATACTTGCATGAAAAGAACCCAGTTCAAGCTGGCATTAAAAAAAGAATAACTTTATGAGCTCCTGTAATTGAAAGGTCCAGATGTGAGTATGATTTCAGACTTGGCTGGATCCAGGGGCTCTTCCATATATTTAAGATATGGCTTTTATTCATCACTTTTATACTCTGTTCTCCTCCATATTTTTGTTTTCAGTATAAAAACATTTTCTACATATTTTTGTCTCCTCACCAACTAGTAGGTGAAGATATATATCCTCTGATTTTTAAGTTTAGCAGAAAATTATATCTCCCTCTAAAATTAAGAAAAAATAAAGGTAGAGTTTAGCCTTGGAGACTCAATGACTCAGAATGGCTCAGTCTGGGTGATCTCAGTGTCCCTAAATAAAACTCTGAGGCCTAGTTGGCCAAGCCTGGTCACATACCCAACTCCTGACAGTAAACTTGGACTCAGCTTCAACATACCCGGAAAGACTAAAGAAGATGTCTCCAGAATCAGGGTACTCTTACTAGAAGAAAATAGATTGGATGCTGAGCACATAGAAACACCAAATATCATAATTAAAATATAAATATATCATTATTCCTATGCTTTCCAAGCACCTCTGTAATAACCAATTTGCAAGTGCTCTCAATGTTTTACTGTCATATCATGATCTGGTAGATTTCACCATGCGGAGGTCATATCCAACTCCATTCCCAAATCGTATTTCAGTTCAGGCAGTGTCTGTGGCTTGAAATAGACGTTATAAAATAATTTGTTGTACCGTGCACATTAAAGTCGTTGAGCTCTGTCCATTTTAAATCATCCATGTGTGACCATTACCAACAAACACAGTCTTGCAATTTGTATTTTTTTCAACATGACATGGGCAAAAATTCACAGATGGTAGCACAATGGCATGGGTTTTTGTCCATTGCTTTCTTTGTTTTTGTGGGACTGCTTTCTTTCCAACTCACATAGTCAATGTCTAACTAAATTCAAGGAACAATTTTTCACAGTCAAATCATCATATTGGTGAACATCAAGGAAAACATTATAATGTGGAAGAACAGATTTAACCATGACTATGGAATTAAGTAACTTCTTTCAACTTAGCTCACCACTATAGAATCCTTGCTAGAGTCGTCATGGTACCAAAAATGCCAGCACAAATTTTACCCTGACATAGCCAGTGCTGGTGAATTGTATGCCTTACATTAGCTGTTTCAGCGTAATTTATATATTTAATAATTTGACTTTTAAACAAATCACGTGTCTCCCATTCCAAGACAAAACCACTTCTACTCTTGCTTACCATGCATCGTTTCACATGCTGAAAGGCAAAGGTATTCATGCCACAGTGTTGTGTGAAATGAAAGCTATAGACTGGAAAGTCCATCATACAACAGCCTCTACCAGAAATACCCAGTGTGTGCTATGCAAATACGGCAATATAATAAGAAAAATAGAAATATCACTTTCTGCCTCTCATGACTTTCGTCTTGCTCTTCCTTATTTCTTCTGTACCAAAGCCATGTATTTCTCACCTACTTACACATCAATTTCTGCTGGACACTCATAAATCCAAACCATGCATTCCACTTTGCTCTCTCACAAAATCAAAGAATCTCTGCACTGAATAATGTTTTTCAGGTCACCTGACTGTGTATTTAAATCACCAATATAAGATTCCCAAAAAGTAAACTATCTCAGAGTCTCTGCTTTATAATGGGAGAGGTATTTGAAGTGGTCCAAATCACAGGGACTGGGGGTTAGCACCTCTAAACCCAGC
Organism: Cebus imitator; assembly: GCF_001604975.1. Taxonomy (NCBI): domain Eukaryota; kingdom Metazoa; phylum Chordata; class Mammalia; order Primates; family Cebidae; genus Cebus; species Cebus imitator. The sequence goes on along the minus strand of NW_016107466.1, from coordinate 713,378 downwards.
TCCCTCATACGAATGGGTGATTTTGATAATTTGCTTACCTCCTTTAAGACCCAATGTCATCATATGGAAATAATAATAGAAATAATGGGGTGACCCTCCTGGGATATGAGCAGGAAATTCATGAGGCAATGCCTATGCAGCTTAACACAAATCTAGATTTATGTGATCGAAGCTCAATAACCGATAATATCTATATATCTATCTATATATGCATATTTATATTTCCATTTCAATGAAGTTTCATTTAATAATATAGCTACTACACTCTGAAAAAATGTAATCAGGATAAAATCACACATAATTTCTTTAATGAGAAGCAAATTTTGTTGAATTTTGGGTTCTTTCCTTTAAGCTTTTATCCACTGAATATTTTTCTTTTCCATAGTTGAGATCATATTATGTATCTGTTTTAGAAACACATTTTTAATATTGTAACATAAATAATTCTCCATGTTACTAAAAATACTACACAAACATTACTAAGATTAACTTTTCACCATGCAGTCTTACTCCAATTTAATTAACAATGCCCCTGTTTTTGAACATTGAGGACAGGTATATTTTTCAAGCAACATTTGCATAAAAAATGAGAACTATCTATATTGACATAGGGCTTGTTGGAAAGGAAACAGGGTAATATACACCTAACATAACCAGGGGGGAAAAAAGATATTGGGTAAGATACAACAAAAAGGTTTTCTTTTAGTTCTTCATTATGTTTATATGAATATTAATACTATTACCAATAATAACACTTATGTAAGTGCCTACTATGTGCCATGGATGCTACATTATTTAATTTTGTCATGCCAAAAGATTCATGGGGTGGATTTTATAGAAGAGGAAGCTGAAGCATAAAAGATGTAAGCAAAGCTCATGTAACTAGTGACTGAGTCAGAATTTGAATCTAAATATGTCTGCCTAAAATGTCCTTGTCTTTTCACAAAATCAGGTGGCCAGACTACTCTGGTCTGCCCAGGATTCTCACTCTGGGGTCAGGTGGATTCCCTGACAGCCATAGCAGAGCTAAGATTCTTTGTTAGATTTCAGAAATACACAGATGTTATAAAAAAAAAAAATCTTTTTTTTTTTTTTAAAGAAGGTAATGCAGCTAAACTCCACGTGACAGGTTTTGTCCAAGCCGATTGTGGTGACCCTGTTCCCTTTGCCAGTGGTAAATCTGATAATGGGCATGTGACCTGATTCTGGCAAATAAATTTTGAGATTTCTTTTGAGAAGAAGCAGCAGGGGTGGAATTCTGGGAAACATTTCTTCATGATAAAGAGAAGAAATAAGTAATGATCCCTCTTCTTCCTCTTAACTTTTTTGTCTTGGCTTAACATCTGGAATGCTGCAAAATCATTGATCCTGGGTTGAAGATGAAGTTAGCACAAAGAATGTCAATGGGGAGACATCATACAAATGTGAGTCAGGAAAGATCTGCCATACTATCCTACCTCTGGACTTGATGTTATAGAAGATAATGTATTTCCTTGTTGGTTAAGTCTATTTTGAGGCAAGTCATCTGTTACTTGTTACAAAAGGCATTCTATCTGAATTCAAGAGGATCCTTAGTGGCCTAAGATCCTTAACTCTATCTATCTATCAATGCATTACACTTATTAAATGTGTAATGATTTTGACCACATTTCTATTTTCTTTTCTTTTCTTTCTTTCTTTTTTTTTTAAGACAGAGTCTTGCTCTGTTACCCAGGCTGGAGTGCAGTGGCATGATCTCGGCTCACTACGACTTCTGCCTCCTGGGTTCAAGTGATTCTCCTGCCTCAGCCTCCTGAGTAGCTGGGATTACAGGCACACACCGCCACTCCCTGCTAATTTCTTTGTATTTTTAATAGAGACAGGGTTTCACCTTGTTGGTCAGGCTTGTCTCAAACTCCTGACCTTGTGATCGACCCACCTCAGCCTCCCGAAGTGCTGGGATTACAGGTGTGAGCCACTGCACCCAGCCACATTTCTACATCTATCATCCAAAGAGAAATGCATAACTTACCCCTGTTAGATTTTGGACAAATACCATTATTCCATTTAAGTAATGAAAATCTAAAACCTACAGAAACTAAGTAACTTGAAGAAAGTGGCTTAAATAACTATTTGCGTCAGAATTGCAAAACAGTACCCTGACACCAGGGTGCACGTTTTCATGTGAATTCATACAGAAACTCATATTTGGATGCTGCTATATAGTAGCCTCAACAATTTTATGCTCATTATTCCACTTGATCTTTGACATCAAATCTACTACTTTGCAAAGGCAGTTTTATTGTATCCACTCTTAAACGTACTGTAGTCCAAGAAGGCATTTGAACTTTTCAAGGTGACATAGGAAGGAAAGAGAAATCGGCAAGACCCACACCTCTGGAATGAATGTTTGTGGTGTCCTCCCAGATTCATTTGTCGAAACTTTGCCAATCCGTGTGATGGTATTAGGGAGTCGGATTTCAGGAGATAATTAGGATTAGATGAGATCATGAAGGTGGAGTCTTCATGAATGGGATCTTTTTATAGTAGTCAGAACTGAGCTTACTTCTCTCTCTCTGCTCTCAGACCAGTGAGAATCCAGTGAGAAATCTGCAGTGTGCATTTGGAAGAGGACCCCTATTAGAATCTGAGCATGCTCACACCCTGATGTTGGACTTCCAGTTTCCAAAACTGTGAGAAATGTATTTCTGTTGTTTTTAAGCCATTCGCTCTATAATGTTTTTGTTGTAGCAGTCCAAACTGACTAGGATGCCTATCATAATGGATAAAAACAGATTAGCTATAGCAAAACAGTATTGTTCACCATGCGGTGCTCTTTATTTCAGTCTCTTTCATAGTAAAGTTAAGGTCATATGGCTAGTTCTGGCCAAAGTTTATGAGTAAAATTGGTATGAATTATTCTTGGCCTGAGCTAGTTAGGAAAGGATGTAATTTCTTTGTGGCCTCTTAGACATTTTCCATTATTTTCATGGCTGGAAATGAAGAGCACCACAATACCAGAATTGCTGGAATAAAGCAGCCAAGGCCCAGCATAGATGTCTCAATTGATGATGGATGAGAGTTTCAAACCTCAATCCTGTACAGGATGAAATGACAAGAGCCCCAAACCTACATGCAACCTAACATGAGTATACAAGCTAAAATTAACTCTGATATGTTCAGCCGCTGAAATTTCAGGTGTTTGTGTTACCACATCACATATATTCTAATTAATTCAGATGCTAGAATGTCAATAGCTGGTTCGTTTAACCAGAACCTAAGGAGAGGTTTCATTTGAGTACCTAGTAGACCATTTCAACATATAACATCCTTCTAGGTTTTCAGCTTCTATTTTAAAGTCCTCAGATACAAAGTACTGGAGCTTTTTAAACCTCTTTCTTTACTTTCTTTTACATGGGTGAATAGTTGCTTTATTTATTATGCAGCTGGTGGTGGCTATGGAGAATTTTTCTTCACTATGCTTCAGATTTATAGAGCTGGGCTGCCCTTTTATTAGGCAATATATTCAGTGTGGCATTCTTAGGTGCCTAGAGAATTTGGCATAGATATACTTTTATCATAAAAAAATTCTCATAATGATTATTATTAGCATACCCTGTTGTTTATCAAGCCCAAGTGAAAAAAAATGCATATGTAGTTTTGAGAGCCTAAGTCTTTTGGTCTTTGAGTAGAATAAAGAATAGCATAAATATTCCTGAGGCTTGGTGGATATACTAGCCAAAAAATTGCATGAGCTACTAAAATTACAAATAGAGCATTGCTGCTGGTATTCTTGAAACTAAGGTTTCCCTACTGCACAATGGATTTAACACACATGAATTTCCCTATTATACCTCCAGGGCATAGCTACAATTTACTTGACACTTGAAAGCATCAAATCCTACTGACTGCTCCTGGGGAAAAGAGAAAAGCTCAATCTCTCACCCCTAACATTGCAGAGCCTGAGGAGACATTGGCAGTCACCTAGTTGGAAATCCATAAATTACAGTCAACAAAAAAAAGAGCCAAGAGAATGGGAAATGATTGTCAAAAGGTGGCAAAGATAGTTAAGATCTAGCCCAATATTTTTCTCTATCTTATGTCTTCTTCTAAATCTCAAAAAAAGAAGCAATGGAACCACTTCATGCATCCTTCCTCCTGTTTCCAAAAGCAACAGTCATCTTGCTCCATTTCTTGGACTTAACAATACAAAAATACAGTCTTTCAGGCTGGGCATGATCTCTCTGTATCAGTTAATCCTACTATTTGCTGAATACCTGCCCAATGGTCAAAACTAAACTACAGATTGTTGGATTTTTTTTTAAATTCTCACAACAATCCCATGAGATGGATGTCACCATATTAGAAAGTCCAGAAAAATTAAGTGATTAGTCCTGAGTACACAGAGAGCAAGAGATAAAGACAGAATTCAGAGTCAGATCCCTCCTCTCCAGTGTTACTATATAACACTCCTCAGGAACAAAGCAAAGCATCATCATCCCAATTTTACAGAAAGATAGCTGAGTCAAAAAATATTAAGCAAATCATTTAAAATATTACATTAACTCAGTGACTGAGCTGGAACCAAGTATGCCAAAATTTCTAATGATCAGAGATTATTTTTTGCTCCTAGCTAACCCATTGTCCTCTGTGTGGAATTTAATGGCATATGAAGTGAAAAATGGAATGAGTTTGGTCAGAAATACATGTTGTTCTCCTTTAAACTTTCATTTTTCCAGATAAAATGAAATGTCTACATAGTATGTGTATCTCACCACTTAGAACATATCAAAGAGTACTTTATATATATATATATATATATATATATATATATATATATATATATATAAAGATAGAGAGGAGGTCGTCTGGCACACAACAGCATTCATTGAGGCTTTGCTATTGTCAGTGGAAAGAGGACTGTAACCACAAGATCCAGGCAAGATTGAGACATGAAGACCAAAGATGCCCTAAGACCTCAAGCCTTGTGATCTGCTTCATAGGAATCTATAAGCATCACTTTTCAGCAGAACACCTGTGTTCTCATAAATTATATTTCAGAACTTACTTAATTCTGGGAAAAAGGTGTTTGATCCAAAGTCATAGAATTTAGATAATGAATGATCTTAAAAAGTAGCAAGTCTTCTATCTCATTTTGCAGATGAGAAAGCTGTGATTTCAGAGAGGGGCTGTAGCTTGTCGAAGGCCTTGCAAGTCGATTTGTGACAAAGTACAAACCAGACAAAAGGTTATCAGGAGTTTCATATCACAGCCAGCTGAATGACTGAAAACCTGGATATATAATTTATAAACAATGTCATGGTGCTGTGGAGCAAAGAAAGTCGAACTGCAGAAAAAAAAAAAAAAAAAGAGAGAAGAGTGCGATGGTAACTTGAAGCCAAAGGCAGAGGAGAAGAAAGAAAGGTAACAATAAAATAATGAAATTTACTCTGTATTCGGTTAGCCAGCATTTATTCATCACTTCCTCTGTGGGAAAGCATAGCCCTATGCTCAGGGCAGTGAGAGGACAAAGTGATTACCTTGATTCTGTCTTTAAGGAACTAATGTTCTCTTATGGGCATCTACCTAGTCACAAAGGTTGGAAGAGATACATTTTGGAAGAGTAGTACAGATAAATTGGTTTGGAGAATCAGAGAAAGAAGAGATGTCAGAGATGACCAATCATTGTCAGCCTACTAAACTGCAAGAAAATCTGCTCATAATTTAGGGAGGGTCTTGTTAGAGTTCCTGGAATTCCTCTAGCTTGGAAAGACACACTAAAAAAAAAAAATACAGGCCGGGCGCGGTGGCTCAAGCCTGTAATCCCAGCACTTTGGGAGGCCGAGGCGGGTGAATCATGAGGTCAAGAGATCAAGACCATCCTGGTCAACATGGTGAAACCCCATCTCCACTAAAAGTACAAAAAATTAGCTGGGCATGGTGGTGCGTGCCTGTAATCCCAGCTACTCAGGAGGCTGAGGCAGGAGAATTGCCTGAACCCAGGAGGCGGAGGTTGCGGTGAGCCGAGATCATGCCATTGCACTCCAGCCTGGGTAACATGAGTGAAATCCGTCTCAAAAAAAAAAAAAAAAAAAAAATACAGAGCAGCTGTTTTAAAATAAAAAAGAAAGAAAGAAAGTGTTGATTCTTCTCTTCACCACCCTACCCTCCATTCACATATCTCCTTCAGACTCCCCTTGCATATTCTTTTTCCATTAAAGCCTGCCTTATGAGTTCATCATAACTTAATTCCACATTTATTGATGTCTACTGTCTGTCTGCTGACCACAGAAGAGGCTACTTTATGTACATCTCATCAACTACTCACCACATAGTAGACACATGATGTAACTAACTCCATTTACATATGGGAAAATTGGTATAGAGACTTTAAGCTGTTTGCCAAAATTCACACAGCTACAATGCATTGGAGCCTGGGTTTCAGTCTTGAAACCAAAGCTCCAACTATGAAGGAAAAGAAAAGGATCAACTGGACTACAATAAAATAAAAAAGTATATGCATAAAATACATCATTAAATCAATCCGTAAACTTATCCAAATGATAAATATAGCTTAAACATTCACCTTAACATCTTAATTATAGTTTAAACATCATCTATATATCTATTTACCTAGATGAGACAGTAAGACAGACAGACAGACAGACAGACACACACACACACACACACACACACACACACAGAGAGAAAGACAGAGATAATTTACATCTTAAATTACATTTATTGATTTCCATACATGATTACTGGATACTGGAGACATGAAGACACTATTCTCAAAAAGTCCTGCCATATAAGCAAGTCAATTTCCCCTTCTTGGACTTCAGAAAAAAAACAAAATCTGATTAAAATGAAGAAATGTGCAACAAATTAAATTAAACATGTAGATGTCAGCTTCAAAAATTTCTGGTTGCAAATTCCAGGTTCAATATTTTACTAGCTTCTGAAGAAGTAACTTTGTCACTCTGTAACGGTTTTATCATCTGCAAAACAGGAAAACAATAGTAAATATCTTATATGACTGTGCAAGCATTAAACAAAATCGCTTATTTAAAATGCTCAGTACATTGCTGTTAGAAAAAAAACGAAACCTCAAACTGTGTATTCCTTCACTGTCATAGCAACATAGAAATCATCAATACGGATGACTTCTGTTAACAAATGGGGGGTGGGGAGGAGTTCTTGATACCACGACCGTTCATTCTGTAGCAGGAGTCAACTGGGTGTCTTCCAGTTCACTTCTGATACTGTCTACATGGACGGTTTCAGATCTCACAGGTTGAGGGGTCAGTCTCAAGACATCCCCCCTTTTAGACACCAGGTCTCTGGAACTTCTGAATGACAGGCTTCAAGTAGGGGTTCCCACAACCCCCTCTTTGGGTTTGATTAATTTGTTGGAGGAGCTCACAGAGCTCAGGGAAACACACTTACTGATTTGTTATAAAGTATATGACAAAGGATACAGATGAGGAAATGCTTAGGGCATGGTATCGGGGGTGTGCACAGAGCTTCCATGCCCTCCCTGGGCGCACCACCTTCCCAGAAACCCCAAGTGTTTAGCGATCCAGAAGCTCTTGAACCCAGTCTTCTCAGGTATTTATATAGGCTTCATTATATAGGCATGGTCAACAACCATGCAGAAATGCCACTGGACAAAAAGCACATGATCTAAACCCAGCGAGGCCTGATAGATTTTTCTTGGCATCTCTGTCTAGCATTCCTTCCTCTAGTGTATGGAGCAAGACACTCTCTGAATTGAGCAGCTTTTGACCCACAGTTGGATTACAGATTACCCTGGGCTGGTGGAAGAAGGAAGGCAGAAAATTGGAAAAAGAGATTCTGTTTCCTGATGCCTGCTTCTAAGGCCTAGAGGCACCCTCATATTATAACAAGGGCTATGGGAGTTAGGAACTTACTTTTGGACATGAATTTAAGAAAGGACAGGCATATAAGAGTATTGTAGAAGTAAAAGCCTCACCACCAGTGAGAGAAGAAAGCAAAAATTCAAAATACTTCAGGAAAAATAACCAGTTGCATATGTGCTAACCACCTAAAGAAATTCATACACGAGATTGAGAAAAACTAAAGAAAATTAAAGCCTAAAGTAAATGGAAATGTTGTCCCTGATTCTGATGAGCTTGGAGAGCTGGCACTGGCTTCTTCTTAGAGAGTGGATATCTCTTTAAATGCCCACTTCCTCAGAGATTTCTTGACCTCCCTGAAAAGATAAATTCTTCTTGTAAAAAGGGTTTGAGGAACCCCACAGTTCTCCTTCACACTGTCCCCTGTCTAAGACCCTGTACTTTACTCTGAGATCATCTGTCATCTTAGATAATGTGCAATCATTTTGAATGGTCTCTGCTTTCTGTATCTATCACTGAATGGTAAATCATACGGGGGAAGAGACATATCCCTTGTTCACGATTTGCCCTCATCTTGCCCACAACAGTATCTGGCACAAGTGGCAAATAAAATAAGGTGAGAATAAGCATGAGAGCGATTGTTAGGAAATGAGAGGGAGAGGAGAGATATAGAAATGTGGAGAATGAGGGATTCTGGGGTTTCATGTTAACCTTCTAAATCCAGGTTTAGAGCTTTTCCTTTTATTGCACCAGATTCCTTCCTTCTCTCCTATTTTCCACAGTTTTTAAACTTTTCCTTGTTTGTTGTTTGAGACAGAGTCTTGCTCTGTTGCCCAGGCTGGAGAGCAGTGATGAGATCACAGTTTACTTCAGGCTTGACCTCCCAGGCTCAAGAGATCCTCCCGCGTAGCTGAGAGTACAGGCGTGCACCGCCACACCCAGCTAATTTTTGTATTTTTGGTAGAGATGGGGTTTCACCATGTTACCCAGGGTGGTATCAAACTCCTGAACTCAAGCCATCTGCCTGCTTCTACCTCCCAAATTGCCTGGATTATAGGTATGAGGTGCCATATCCTACCATTTAAACCTCTGTTTGTTTAAAATAAATAAACTAAATATGGGGCTGGCCATTTTAAAAGGTCTCAGGGAAGCTTTTTATACTGGCTGGCTTGATGCATAATTTGACTCACATATCAAACGTAGGCAATGGAGAACCTGGGGTACCGTAATCATCAGCTCACTTTTATTTTTTATTATTTTATTTTATTTATTTTATTTTTTGAGACAGGGTCTCCCTCTATCATCCAGGCTGGAGTGTAGTGGTATGATCTTGGTTCACTGCAACATCTACCTCCCAGGCTCAGGCAATTCTTGTGTCTCAGCCTTCCGAGTAGCTGGGATTACAGGCGCATACCAACACACCGGCTAATTTTTGTATTTTTACAAAAGAGATCAGGTTTTACCATGTTAACCATGGCTGGTCTCAAACTCCTGGCCTCAAGGGATCTACCCACCTTGGTCTTCCAAAGTGCTGGGATTACAGGTGTGAACCATTTCATCTGGCCCTTATCATTGGCTCACTTTTAGTTGAGTCCAAATAAGACACAGCTGAGGGAGAAAAGTGATTAGCTTGCAGACAGCTAATGTCAGTCACCTAGATGAGGTTAGCAGATTTAAGATCTACACCACCACCTCAAAGGTGGAAAGGGGTGCTTTTAACAGACAACACTCTTTGAACCCAAATCTACTTCAGTAGTGGGTCACCTTAATCCTTCCCTAGATTGAGAAGTCAATCTAATGTTTGCTTTTCCCAGGCATATCTTTACAGACAATTGGAAATAAACTACACTCCAAGATTGAGTCCAGCCCATGTGACATCACTGTACATACAGCATTTTCTCTGGCTCATATTATTGACCCGGACTGGTCTACTACCCTGTCTCAGTCATCACCCTTTGTTATCAGGTGAGGACCCAGCATTTTCTAGACACCTGTTAGTACCTGGAGCACTGCCAGAAGGAAACTCAGAAGAACCATCATCCCACCCTCCTATTTTAATATAATGATTGAATTGGGCCCAGATAGGAGAAATGATTTGGCTGAGGCCTCACATTATGAACCATTAAGATGGGGATAAATCTAGAACCAGGTACCCTTGACCAAAGTCAAAAACCAGGTATGCTTGACCTGAATCATGTGTACCATTGGGAGAAAATTGCAGCTTTTTAAAATTTTCCTTATTTTTTTTTTTTTTTTGAGTCAGAAGTCTCACTCTGTTGCTGAGGCTGGAGTGCAGCAGTGGCACGATCTCAGCTCACTGCAACCTCTGCCTTCTGGGTTCAAGCGATTCTCCTGCCTCAACCTCCCGAGTAGCTGGGACTATAGGCATGTGCCACTACACTTGGCTGATTTTTGTATTTTTAGTAGAGTCGGGGTTTCACCATGTTGGCCAGGCTGATCTCAAATTCCTGACCTTGTGATCTGCCTGCCTCAGCCTCCCAAAGTGCTGGGATTGCAGGCGTGAGCCCCCATGCCCAGCCCCTTTCTTTCTTTTTTAAAATGCGTTGTAGATACTAGAACAAGCCCAGGTGGCAGGGCTGCTTCCATGGCCAAACATCCAGATCCTCATTCTACAAAGTAACTGATCCTTCTTGTACTTCTTCCCTTAAGTCAACAGAAAAGGAAAGAAGCCACTTCTTCTCTCTTCCTATTTTCATTTAATCCCAGGCTCAGGGAAAAAATCCCTCTCCCTCCACCCTAACATACACATATGTCTTCACTTAAACTAAGACTTGAGGTCTACTAAATAACCCACTAAATACAGCAGTACACAGGATGGAGACCTTTTAAATCCCATTATAGTACATATTAATGTAAATTTAGTGATCACTAAGGGGTGCCCCAAAGGCAGTGACTCTGATCTCTGCTACAACTGTCCTCCCCAGACATCTTGGAAAAATAAACAGAAACAAGGTCCACATTTTTCACGTCTGTTAACTTTCCCACATGTGGCAACCACCTAGGTTACTGTAATAAGAAACTGTTATAATTAAGCCCTTTTCTCCCCCTGCCATACTGGTGCTCAGAGTCTGCAGGGAGCGATAAGAAAGTTCTGTTCTACTGGATGTTTTGACGTTGTCCTTTGAAATGCACAGCTATAGAATATAAAACCTTTTTTTATTTGGGTTGTGGGAGATTGAAAATTGTATAAGCAATTATATGTGAATTGGAAATGCAATCTTAAATGTTGAACAAAGGGTATATTTTCTCCTAATTCCAATGAAGCTATATTTTTCTAATGTATTCCCATGATTCAAACATATATAAAGAGAAAAATAAAAAAATAAAAAACCTTCACTCTTTCAGTTGGTTATAAGACCCTAGTATACAGAGAAACTTTATAACAGTATGGGAGTCTATAATCCCCCGGCAGGAGGATTAGAAATTTGCAATGAGAGAACTCCTTAATCTTGCACTTATATAACTACACATTTTTAAGATTTAAATGGTACAAATCAAAAAAAAATGAAGATCATTTTGTTCTTTTCTAAAGGGTACTCATAGATAAATGATGACTGGTTAGAGCCTATTGAACGTTTGAAGCATTTGTAGAATGTAATTTATTCATACCAAATACATCAGAAAAGTAACTCTAGTGTTAAATTACAGTATGAAGAAAATAAAAGGCAGAAGTGAGCAGTTGGGCTTAAATGGATGCTCTGAGGTTTGTAGAAAATGTTAAAAGGGTTCAAATGTTCATAACGTGAAAGTAAATATTTGGGCATATTGTAGGAAGGCTTTCTCCCAGTGTCAGATAATAAAGTTTTTCATGGGATATGGTAGAAAGAAAAAACTGTTTAGTCTAGTTCATTTAATTTCCACATGCTTTATTAATAAATGATTATATCCCAAAGATGATGCTGTTACTTCCTTTTTTCTTATTCAACTCTAATTCCCCCATGAAGTTTATTCTCCAGCAAATAAAACAATATTTATTTTCCTTTTCCTTACTGATTTTTCTGCATTTAGCAGAAATTTCACTGGATCAATAAGGCACATATTCTTGGGAACCTGAGGACCAGAGGCTAATAAGGAGTGCACAGTTGATAGGATCTAGGAAAATATAGACACTGCAGTCATATGGCCCTAATTCCTTCCCATTGTTACAAGAGTCATAGGCATAAAGAAGGAAAAGACAGGTCAAATGTCACTTGGCAAATTCATGACTTCAGCCTTAAACTTAGTATGCTGAGCTGGGTTTAATGGATAATTTATCCAACCACCTTGGCCTCCCAAAGGGCTGAGATTACAGGCGTGAGCCACTGCGCCCAGGCCCTATCATAGACTCGCTTTTAGCTGTGCCCAAATAAGGCACAACTGGGGGAGAAAAGCGCTTTGCTTGGCGACAGCTAATGTCAGTCATCTTGATGAGGTTAACAGATTTAAGATCTACAACATCACTTCAAAGGTGGAAATGGTGATTTTAACAGACTACACTCGTTAAACCTGAGTCTACTTCAGTCGTGGGTCACCTTAAGCCTTCCCTAGACTGAGGAGTCACTCTCCTCATGTTTGCTTTTCCCAGTCATATCTTTTTGCGAAGGTTTGAAATTGTTAACGATACCTCTCTTTAAACCCTAAGTTGCATCTTGGAATTTATCACTTTAGTAACTCTAAAATAACAACATGTTACTATAATAAGAGCGAAAAATATATACAAAATAAAACAAAACAAAAAAATATACAACTGAATAATCAAATTAAATAAAAATGTTTAACCCGGAAGGAAATAATAAATATGCCTATAACTATATCCACAAGTTTACCTAATATCCACACTGCCACCTGGTAAATGTCTGGGAATTAAAACATCAAGATCAGCACATATTTTCCTCCACATTGAAGCAGAAGAAAGCTTAGCAGAATATATCCATGGCTTCAGGGACAGAAAAAAATTTTCTTACACAGGACACTAAAAGTTCTAACTATACTGAAAAAATAAAGATAAACTGAGCAACAATAAAACTTAAAATCTCTATCATAAAAAAAAATCTCCATCTATCTGTCTAAATGAAGCAGGGAGGAAGAAATATGCATATGTAGCAATAGGTTAATATTGGGGGAATCTTGTAACCACCTGATGGGTTCTTCCTGCCTGCTGCACAAACAAAATCAACTTACTGAGGAGACCAAGGCATTTCAATAAAGAAAGAGTTTAACTGATGCAAGACCAGCCACATTATGTGGGACACGGGGTTATTACTCATATCAATTTCCCCAAGAACTCAGGGATTGGACTTTTTAAGGATGATTTGGCTTGCAGGGAGTAGGGGGGAGTGCTAATTGGCATGGTCAGAGATGAAATAATAGGGAATTAAAGCTGTCTTCTTGTGCTGAGTCAGTTCCTGACAGAGGCCACAAGACTGGACGAGCCAGTTTATCGATCTGGATGGTGATCCATCGAGTGAGTACAGGGCCTACAAAGTATCTCTAGCACTGCTCTTAGGTTTTACGATAGCGAAGTTATCCCCAGGAGCAATTTGGGGAGGTTCAGAATCTTGCAGCCTCCAGCTGCAGCATTTCTGATCTAGTGGCTAATTTGTTCTAAACCAGCATTTCTAATCTAGTGGCTAATTTGTTAGTTCTGCAAAGGCAGCCTAGCTCCCAGGCAGAAAGGGGGTTTGTTATCATCTTTATTTCAAAGTTAGACTGTAAACTCCCAAGTTTCTCCCAAATTTAGTTCACCTTACACCAGGGAATGAACCAGGACAGTGTGGAGATTAGAAGCAAGATGGAATCAATTAGATCAGATCTCTTTCACTGTTAAAACTTTCTAAGTTATAATTTTTGCAAAGGTAATTTCAGTCTGAGCAAGGTATTACTAGTATGATATTTTATTTTGTTCTTTGCAATGTATATATCTAACAAAGGACTCCTATTCATGATACATAAAAAAAAACTCTTTCAAATCAATAAGGAAAAGGCAAGGAATGTTTTTTAGATGGGACATATACAATTAAATGCTCAAATTCATCAGTAATTAGAGAAATTAACATAAAAATGTAATCACACAACCTACCCAACACAATAGGAAAGAGAAAAGGAAGAAGAAACAGCCTAAGGAAAGAAGGAAGAAAGAGATGAAAGGCGAATATAAATGAATAGACAGCAGCAAGTATTGATTAGGATTTATAGTAACTAGGAATCTTCCACTCTTCTTGTAGATATGTAATATAGTACAACCACTGTGAAAAACTGCTTATCAATAGCCTCTTCAGTCAAAATTATCATATCCTCTTACCCAGAAATTCTACTCCAAGCTCAAATGTACATATGCATAAGAATGTTCATATGTTCATTAAAAGACATGTACAAAATGTACATTTTCAAAAATGTTCACAACAGCACATTTTTATTTATATATTTACTCATTTTATTTTATTATACTTTTAAAAAATTTTTATTATGCTTTAAGTTCTGGTGTACATGTGCCGAACTTGCAGGATTATTGCACGGGTACGCACATGCCATGGTGGTTTGCTGCCTCCATCCACTCGTCACCTACATCAGGCATTTCTCCCAGTGTTATCCCTCCCCAACCTCCCCATGATCTGATATCCCTCCCCCAGCTCCCCACCCCCCAACAGACCCCAGTGTGTGATGATTCCCTCCCTGTGTCCATGTGTTCTCATTGTCCAACACCCACTTATGAGTGAGAACATGTGGTGTTTGTTTTTTTGTTCTTGTGTCAGTTTGCTGAGAATGATGGTTTCCAGATTCATCTATGTCCCTGCAAAGGACATAAACTCATCCTTTTCTATGGCTGCATACTATTCCATGGTGTCTAAGTGCCACATTTTCCTTGTCCAGTCTATCATTGATGGGCATTTGGGTTGGTTGCAAGTCTTTGCTATTGTAAACAGTGCCACCACTAACATACACGTGCATGTATCTTTATAATAGAACAATTTATAATCCTTTGAATATATACCCAGTAATGGCATTGTTGGGTCAAATGGAATTTCTCTTTCTAGATCCTTGAGCAAGCGCCACACTGTCTTCCAAAATGATTGGACTAAGTTACACTCCCACCAACAGTGTAAAAGTGTTCCTATTTCTCCACATCCTCTCCATCATCTGTTGTCTCCAGATTTTTTAATGATCACCATTCTAACTGGCATGAGATGGTATCTCAGTGTGGTTTTGATTTGCATTTCTGTAATGACCAGTGATGATGAGCATTTTTTCATGTTTGTTGGCTGCATAAATGTCTTATTTTGAAAAGTGTCTGTTCATATCCTTCACCCACTTTTTGATGGAGTTGTTCATTTTTCCTTGTAAATCTGCTTTAATTCCTTGTATGTTCTGGATATTAGCCCTTTGTCAGATGGGTAGCTTGTGAAAATTTTTTCCCATTCTGTTGGTTGCCAGTTCTAATAATTGTTTCTTTTGCTGTGAAGAAGCTCTTAAGTTTAACTAGGTCCCATTTGTCTATTTTGGCTTTTGTTACCATTGCTTTTGATGTTTTAGTCATGAAGTTCTTGCCTATGCCTATGTCCTGAATGATATTGCCTAGGTTTTCTTCTAGGGTTTTTATGGGGTTAGTTGCTATGTTTAAATCTTTAATCCATGTGCAGTTAATTTTTGTGTAAGATGTTAAGAAGGGGTCCAGTTTCAGCTTTCTGCACATGGCTAGCCAGTTTTTCCAACACCATTTATTAAATAGGGAATCCTTTCCCCATTGCTTGCTTTTGTCAGGTTTGTCAGAGATCAGATGGTTGTAGATGTGTGGCATTACTTCTGAGGCCTCTTTTCTGTTCTATTGGTCTATGTCTCTGTTTTGGTACCAGTACCATGCTGTTTTTATTACTGTAGCCTTGTATTACAGTTTGAAGTCAGGTAGCATGATGCCTCCAGCTTTGTTATTTTTGCTTAGGATTATCTTGGCTATGGGGGCTTTTATTTTGGTTCCATATGAAGTTTAAGGTGTTTTTTTTTTCAGTTCTGTGAAAAAGGTAAATGGTAGCTTGATGGGAATAGCATTGAATCTATAAATTACTTTGGGCAGTATGGCCATTTTCACAATATTGATTCTTCCTAACCATGAGCATGGAATGTTTTTCCATCTGTTTGTGTCCTGTCTTATTTTCTTGAGCAGTGGTTTGTAGTTCTCCTTGAAGAGGTCCTTCACACCCTTTTTTAGTTGTATTCCTAGGTATTTTATTCTCTTTGTGGCAATTGTGAATGGGAGTTTGCTCATGATTTGGCTCTCTGTTTGTCTGTTATTGGTGTATAGAAATGCTTATGATTTTTGCACATTGATTTTGTATACTGGCACTTTGCTGAAGTTGCTTATCAGTTTAAGGAGATTTTGGGCTGTGATGATAGGGTCTTTTAAATATACAATCATGTCATCTGCTGTTGATGGGTAATGACCTCACTCACATTGCAAGTGAAATATAGGGAACAGTGATGGAGGAAAGTAGTGGTTCCACTAGAGTTAAAGGCGGAAATCTCGTTGCAGACAACTTTTTTTTAAAAAAGAAACCTTCAACATTTTCATCTGAAAGTTACAGAAAAGTCAATGAAATTTGGTGCAACTTGAACACTTACATAAAATTATATTTTAATATTTCTACAATTTACCCTGGATTCAAATGTTCCCAGACAGTCATTGTTTCTTGCCTATAAGACAAAGATAAAGATTTTCTTCTCAGTTCACATTGCTGATTTTGTGTGATAATAGTTCACAGGCATTGACAATAAAAAATGGAGCATGTACCACGAGTATTTTGCTGTTCCTGCTGTTGTTGAAATACTCAAAACTATTTGGCTTTTATCATCATCAAACATGAACTGTGCAAATATAATGCAAAAGTTTCGGTCCAAAGGAAGCAGATACAGTAAGGTCAAAAATGTTCTCATAACCTAAACATTTTAGAACCAAGTTGAAAAAAATTATCTCATTAAGTATTTAATTTAATTATTTTTCAGTGCTTAGGGCTAATAGTGCCTGAACACATAGTTCTCCTTAATTTCATTAGCAGGCATTTATGAGTCCCTGTTGTGGGTGGATATGGAAGAAATTTAAACTCCGGGGTATTTTTCTTTCTTATTAAGATAAAATGCAAAACAATTCATTGTAATTTTTAGCGTTAAAATAGAGTAATCTTTTGAGGCTGCTTCTGGGAAGTATTCATCACCTTCCTCATTCAAAAAAAGGAGGCATTAGTCCAAATTTCTGCAACTAAAATTCATCCAGGGGATATACTTTGATTTGAACACATACTCAAATATTTCTGGGATATTAACTCCTTAATTTTAAAGAGAGCTTCAAAGCGATCACTTAAGCCTACATTTAGAATTTATTTCCATTTGTTCTTATTCTTATCCATTTTTCCTAATGGTTGAAGCTATTAAAAACACAAGGATGTAGTCAGAAATGAGGAAAAGCTTGTAGTCTTCTTTTTCAGGACTCACATAGTCATGATAAATCGTCCATTCCTATTGAATTGCACACATACGTCTTTTGTTTGATTGAAAAGTTCATTGTGACTATGAATGGAGGGCCCAATCTCTATTTTTCATCCCCAACTTACAGCATCCTCAAAAGCTTGCAAGGTATTTAGCTAGGGAGAGGTAAATTCCATTTCCTGTGGGTTTTCTGTAGAAATTTCTTTTCTGGATTGTACAGATGAACCTCACTCTGAAGAACAAGGAGAAATGATGGATACTTATCCCAAATGACATGGCAGAACCTGAAGTACTGAGTATTTATTCAGTTCAACAGCTCATCTCCAGATGTTCTTGGAACAGGCTCAGTGGGGTTAGTGAGCCTAAGAAGCTATTCCACATGTAAGAAGTTAAAAAAAAAAAAAAAAAGAATAGGCCACTGAAGAATGGACTTTTCCAGAAAATTTCTGCCTCTGCTGTCCTTGCAGAGGGTAGAAATTTGAGGACAAGTTCCTAACATTTGTCTAAGTTTGTCCCCATTTCATTTGGGCTCTGGTATTAGACTGAATGGGAGGAAAATCTAGCTTCATCTTGTATCAATTTAAGTGACAATATGTGAGTCACTTAATCTAACTGCACCTCAATTTCATTAGTACAAAGGAGTTATAATAATATCTACCTTGTAGGACTGTGGTATGAACAAAGAAAATGTCTACTAAGTGCATCATAACCGTACTTCGTACAAAATTAGAACATAATAACTGCTGTTATTATCAGTGTTTTTTACTGTTATTATTTTGTTTTCAAAATAAGGGCTGGTTCACTGTAACTGCAAATGAATTTAAACTTGAGAATTTCTTTGAATGTTTGTCTTTTTTCTAGATTTCTTCAAGAAATATAAACTTGTTTATCCCAACCTTCAAACATTCCACAACTAAAGGCGGCTCTTGCAGGCCCTTCTGGTTCTGATAGGTCTTCGGACATTGCCTCACTAAGGTGCTTTGGGAAACACACACACACACACACACACACACACACACACACACACTCTCTCTCTCTCTCTCACACACACACACACACACACACATACACACAGAGCAGCAACAGCAGCAGCAGCAGCACGTGGTTCTTTTTATTTCCAGCCATTTATGAATTTCTTCTGCAAACACTTATTGCATATGATGGCTCTGTACTATATCTCAAGATTGTCATGGCTATGATTTCTAAGAAGACAACTTTTGTGTGTCTTAGATGCATGTTATGCATGTGTGGAGGTGGGTGGTAAGCGCATATAACTTCTAAGATTGTCAAATTTTCAGGGGGAGTTGCTACAAAGCAAAGTTAAGGGGGTGGTGTGAAGGCTTTTGAAAGTGTGCCATCAGGGCAGATCCCCAGCTCGCTGCAGGCAGCCACTGAAAACAACCACCTTTCACAAACATCACTCTCCCTTCTGGAGCTAAGGTCCTGTTTGCCAGGTCACTGACCCTGCTTTTTGCTACTAGCCTGGTCCAGCTTTGACCAACCATCTCTGCGTAGCTTGATGGAACTGCCTTTCCTTGGGCTTCACTCCTGTGACACTGATTGACATCTGATTTCTTCCTGAGATTTGACTGGCAACGCATTCCTGAGTTTAGCTTCAAGTGCTTCTCTAGGAAGCATGAGAGCTCACCCCAGCCCCATTTATCCACAAGGGCTGTTTTTTCTATACAGAATTAATTGCATTTCAGGGACTTCCTTGCAGTTACTGATCTCTAGATCTGTGTGTCTGAAATTTCTTCACAGGCAGCAAGAAGTTTGGTTTCTCCTTTTTCTTTGCTTCTCTTTCCCTGTATACATTTTCCTAGAATATTGTAGGTTTCTAATTAAAGTTATCATCATGTTCCATAGTTCCCAGCTTACTGGATATAGCAGCCTCCTCTGGAGCTCATGCCTAGAAGGCTTTTAGCTGAGTCTAGTTAGTGTCTCCACAGTAAATTGATCACATTCTGCCAATGTCCATTTTCCATAACCCACTTGTATTCAGGGTTGATCTATTTTACAAACATGAAATGATGATCATTTAACAGCTGTTGTGAAAACCATTTACAAAGAACTGTTTCCAGGTTTTCACTAAAGCAGAGCTCCCTGATAGGATCCCTTCTAGTCATCTCTCTGAACCTTGACATATCAACAAGGCCTGGTATTGATTAAGCCACTGGCACATAAAAGGCTGCACAGAGTAAAACAAGCAAATGCAGAAAACACCATGGGTTATGTGGGCAAACAGATCTGGATTCAAGGGCCTATTTTCAGCTTCTTGAAAATTGAATCAAGTATCCTAACCTCTGAGTGTCTCACATTACTCATCCACACATTTGAGATATTGTCTACATTGAGGGTTTACATTGAATATTAAATTATATCAGATACATACACATCATTAAATTATATTGTGTATGTATGGGATCTTATTGCTAATAAATACCTGAATAAATAATAGCTATCATCATTATTCTTCACTGTGAAGAAAGAAACATTTTCTTGGGACAAAATTGAGGTTAACTTAGGTTTAAAGCTGGTGTTAAAAAATAAGTAATCCCAGCATTTTGGGTGGCTGAGGTGGACGTACAACCTGAGGTCAGGAGTTTGAGACCAGCCTGGTCAACATGGTGAAACCTGTTTCTACTAAAGCTACAAAACTTAATTCCAGCTACTCAGGAGGCTGAGGTAGGAGAATGACTTGAACCCAGGAGGCAGAGGTTGCAGTGAGCTGAGATCACACCATTGTACTCCAGCCTGGGTGACAGAACAAGACTCTGTTTCAAAAAAACAAAACAAAATATTAGATATATATGTAGATGAAAATAATTTCAAAATTTTTTAGACTGATAAATATAAGCTCCACTCCTAAAATGTCCACAAACCTCAAGACTACATGAGTGCATCAGCTGGGATATTTAGTGCCTATGAAATTGACTTGAAGTCATGCTGTCCCTTGGAAACTGTGCATCCAAATTAGAAAGGAATCAGCCCTATACCTTAGCTTCCTCCCTCTGCTCCCTCACTGCTATGTATTTAAGAGTTTATGAGCTACAGTGCCTGAAATTACAGCCCTTAAAATTTGGGCTACATCTTGTTGGTCTCTGTAATGTTGCTTCCAGTCTCCTGCCCCTGAACAGCTCCATGAGGATATATCGAGTCTCCCATTTAAGTTTACCTCCAGCCCCACCAACGTCTTAATGTACTCTATCACTCACTCTCAGACAGGGAACTAAAAGTAGCCACTGGCTTCAACTGCTTGTTTGAAAAGGAAAAACAAAAATGACAGAGAGAACAGAAACGATGACAGTTCTCCCTTCCATCCAGGTGTATACCAAAGACTTTCTCCAGGGATAACTCCTGATTCAATTAAGCTCACCTGATTACATCTGCACACGCTGATGTGTAGCCGGGATCCTGCCCAGCTCCTGCTCTCTCCTACTTGATGTCCCTCCATGTTCCAGAATCTTCTCCTGTCAGATGTGAGAGTCCAATTCACTGCGTTTCAGGCAAGTGGCAAAAGAAGCATTCTGACAAGAGCTTTTTAGGGGCAGTTCTGGTGAGACTCTGCAGTTCAGAGAACCACAATAACTGACAGATTGGCTTTTAAGTTAGACACTTTGCACACACATTCCAAAGCATCTGTACACTTCAGATTGTGTGTCGCTCAGGGAGACTATCATGCAAAAGTCTCCATGTATCCTGATGTTTAAGGACCAAAGTGACTGTACTCAAAGCCATCTTAGCCTGTTTGTCTTTCCCTTGCCTGTGGCCACATCAAATTTTTTTTTTTTTTGCCTACCTGGCCTAGGCATTGATAACTCCACAAATAAGTGACCATGGTTTTATTGTCTACAATTTCTGAAGTGCCCCAAAGTCTTTCTTCCTTTCATTTGTGCAGTTATGCGAAACATAAAAATCAGTCTAAAATTGCATCTATTTCTATAGGTCTTCCCTAAATTGTGTGTGTGTGTGTGTGTGTGTGTGTGTGTGTGTGTGTGTGTATGTGTGTGTTTTAACATTTATTTATTTATTGAAATGGAGTCTCATTCTGTTGCCCAGGCTGGGGTGCAGTGGTGCTATCCGGACTCATTGCAACCTCCACCACCTGGGTTCAAGAGATTCTCCTGCTTCAGCCTCCTGAGTAGCTGGGATTACAGGTGCACACCACTATGCCCAGCTAATTTTGTATTTCTAGCAGAGACCCGGTTTCACCATGTTAGCCAGGCTGGTCTCAAACTCCTGACCTAAAGTGATCCACCCTCCTCAGCCTCCCAAAGTGCTGGGATGTATTTTTTATTTTTTAAAAATAAAACCTGAAGCCCCATTTCTGTTTATTTCCTATGACATAGCATATTTTAATATATATTATATTTAATATTTTATAATTATATAACATATTACTTAATATAGGTATATTTAATATATGAATAAATATATGAAATATATGTGACTATTTTGTATGATCACAGAATATTTTAACACATATATTAAATATTTATTAATACATAAGATGATATATTTAAAATAATGTTTTGGTGATGATAATAAAAATGTTGATGATGATGGTGACTAATAATAATAGTCATTTAAGGTCCTGTTTTATTTTCAATAATCAAAGGTGAAGTTCTTGGAGAATGAACTGAGTATATCTAATGGTTTTTTTTCTTTTCAGCTTGTAGAATGACATATAGTAGGTGCTCAACAATACTGATTGAATTGGATTGAGTAATGCATAGAGAAAACTTGAAGCTGTCCATTCACTTGGTGTATTTGGTTTGAAACTTTAGGGTTGTTTTCACTGCAAAGACTTTTCTTTAGACCTTTTCTTTATCTTTCAAAAATGATTGTATCTTTGGAAACTACCAAGGTAAGGGTAATTGAAGGCTTGCAAATGCAAAAGATATAGGCTTTACATTTTGAACAATTTCTTTACATCAATTTTCTTGTATTATTTTATGGCTAGGATCTCTTATCTAAGCCAAAGCTAAGGGCATATAAAGCAGAGATTATTCACAGGTATTTTGAATCCCATTTGGCATTCAGAATTCTGATTATTTCTATTGTATCTGGCACACTATTTCTTTTCTTTGAAAAAGTAAAATAAATGTAGCAAGAAGAGCTTCTACAAGAAAAAAAAAAAAGGTTGGTGGATGTCTAATGATAATGATTGTGGCCATTAGGATGCTTATTGTCCTCCCTCATTGGAACTTCCCTGAATTTTGATCCCTGGAAAATTAAAGTACAGGGAGGGAAGGAAAGTGGATTATTATTTCTCTGTGCACCACTG
Organism: Cebus imitator; assembly: GCF_001604975.1. Lineage (NCBI taxonomy): Eukaryota > Metazoa > Chordata > Mammalia > Primates > Cebidae > Cebus > Cebus imitator. The sequence continues at coordinate 690,758 of NW_016107466.1, read as the reverse complement.
CGTCTCGTTTCCCAATGAAAGCGGAGTGAACTAGGAGCCAACCATGACATCACAGGGAAGTAGAGAAGGCAGAGCGACTGTGGAAATAGTCATGATACAAATCACATGGTACACAATTTCAGTCAAATAGGAAGAAATAGTGCACAGTGTAAATCTCCAGTGTAAATCTTCTCCCTCAAAGCAGAGCCGTGTTTCCGTGTGCGTGTAAGTACGTTTTGTTGTTGGTGGTGTTGTTTTTAATCTACAGAGCCTTGAAATAAATATACTAAAAATTGCTTTCTGGGATTTTATATGCTGAAGACTTAAAGCGATACTTTTTTTTTTTAATTTTTGAAATAGACATTCAGAGATTTGGAAAGGTGGGTGGATCTGCTTGTTTTGAAGCCATTGGAAAGGAATGGTTATTCTCACCCAGCCTCTCTTCTTCTACCTTACTTCTCAGGGCTACCTACTATAACTGGAGCCAACATAAAGAAGTACCCACCAATCAAGTGCCATGTTTTGTCATCTAAGTTAGAGGAAATAAATATCTAAGCAGCTCAACCAATCCAGATGTGGCATGTGCAATTTGGCTTTGTCAGGCTAGATTGTGATATATTCATAACAATGAAATAATATACAGTATTTGTATAACATTTGTTCTACTCAACTATTTGGTAATGTGATCTGGGATGCTCCATGGTGGTCCTGTTTCTCAGTAATTTGAAACTATGTCTATGAGATTTAGACAAATGGTTCTCAACTAAGATCAGTTTTCCACCCAAGAGACTTTAGAGTATGACTGGAAATATTTCTGACTCTCACATCTTGGAGGATTCCTTGGCATCTAGTAGTTAGCGCCAGAGAGGCTGGTAAAAATATTTAAATGCATAGGACATGCCCCCACAACAAAGTTATCTGATCCAAAATGTCAGTGCCCAGTAGGAAAACCTGGGCTACTGCCCTTCTTCCCAAGTGATGGTCAATGTACCGGCAGAATCAGCATCATCTGGAAACTTACTAGAAATGCAGTATCTCATCTTTTCCCCCAGATTGAATCAGAATATTTATTTGAGTAAGACTCCAGTGGATTCATATGCTCATTGTAGTTTGAGAAGCACTAGGCTGGAGCAGTTGTCATTTACTCTTACAGGATCACCAAGTTGCCTGAGTAGCTCTCAAATAAACACAAAAATTAACCACACTTTGCCATAACCTTGGAGATACTGATTCAGTGACCTAGGATAGTGATCCTGGCAGCAATAGTTTCTAAAATATTCTTAAGTTATTTTAATGTGACACGAGGGTCTAGGCCTATTTGTTTGAAGTAACTCAGAGTAGGGTGAACATGTTTAGAATGAACAGGTACCTTGGTATGCTGAGGACAGTCTGACTTAACGCCTTTTGTACTGGTATATTATAGCACCCCTTTTTACTCTCAAATATGTTCTGATCTTGGAGTAAGCAACATGTTCTTTGAAAAATGCCAATTACAAAAGATTAAGATAAATTGGATTTTATTAAAACTAAGAACTTTTGTTCCTCAAAAGATACCATTAAGATTTTGAAAAGACACCAATAGAATGGAAATAAGGTATTTTAATGCATATATCTAATGAATAATTTGTTTACACTAAATACACAAGTATTCACAAACTCATAAAACTTATTTTAAAAGTGTAAAAAGAAACTAACAAATTGAGAAGAAAAAGACAAGACAACCTATTGGGCAAAAGACCTGGACATTGATTTCATAACAGACACTCTGCAAATGACTAGTAAACATGTAAAACAATTCAACTTTATGTTTGAGGAAATAAAAATTTAAAACACAATAAGCTATTAATACAAACGAATTGCATTTGCTAAGTGCTAAAGACTGGTGATACCAAGTATTTGGTGAGGTAACAGGAATTCTCCTCTTGCCTTGCAAAAGGAAGAACAAGTTGATACAACCACTGTAAATATATTAGGTGCAGTTTTGTACCAAATTTCAACGTGTAAAAAAGTATGTCCATGATCAATTCTACTATTTAGTATACACCCAAAAGAAACACACATGTTAATCGAAATGCATGCATTGAATTTCTCATAGTAACATTAGTCATCACAGGCCAATGTTGGAAACTCTCCAGATGCCCAACAGTAGAATTAATAAATAAATTAACTGGGATACATTCGCGACATAAAATATTTTACAGCAACAAGAGCGAGTGATCTTCAATTAAGCATAATGACATGGATGCATCTCTCAAACATAATACTGAGTGAAAGTAGCCAGATACGAGAGCACAATTAATGACTGCATTTCTATAAAACATAAAAGTGAGCAAAACTAACATTTTACTAAAAACTTGAATAGTGGTTACCCTTGAAGGAGACAAAGCCTGCAACAGAGTGTGAAGCAGTCTGGTTGTTCCTGACATTCTTTTTGCCACTGAACTTTGGAATCATTCATATGTTTGCTTTGTTACATACATTGAATTGTATACTTAGGTGCATTTTTGAATATGTATAGTATACTTGATTTATATTTTAAGTATCTCATTTTGGATAATAACATTCATAGTCACCCTATTCTGAGGAAATGGTCTCAGGTCAACAGTACAGAGCCTGAAGAGCAATTATCCAAAGTCTACGAGGGCAGCCCTTCCTCTATTAAGCCTGAAGAATTCAGAGAGAACTGTAGGGCAGTTTCACACTGACTCTTTTTAGTACAGTAATTCTTAACCTTGACTGCACATTGGCATCATGTGGTGAGTCTCTAAAACTCCTGATAATTAAATCAGAAACTTTTTGTTGGTTTGTTTGAGACAGCCTCACTCTGTTGCCCAGGCTGGAGTGCAGTGGCTTGATCTTGGCTCACTGCAACCTCCACTTCCGAAGTTCAAGCAATTCTCCTGTTTCAGCCTCCCAAGTAGCTGCAACTACAGGCATACACCACTACGCCTGGCTAATTTTTGAATTTTTAGTAAAGACGGGGTTTCACAATATTGGTCAGGCTGGTCTCGAATTCCTGACCTGTGGTGATCCACCCACCTTGGCGTCCCAAGGTGCTGGGATTACAGACGTGAGCCACCTTGCCCAGCTAAATCAGTAACTGTTAAAGCTCTCCAGGTGACGCCCATGTGCCAAGGACTGGGAACCACTATGTTCACCCTGCCTTCCTGCGACTATGTGGACTTGCCACATCACACCGTTATTATGATGGTCTTGACTGTAATCATCTGGACATTTTTAGTTCCCTTTGGACAGTCATCAGTTTATTTGCTATCTCGATAAGCATGCATTGTTTACTAGGTCTTGTGCTATGTACTAGGTGCTAGGTTATATAAAAATAGATTGTAAACCTCAGGGAGCAAAGAGCATGTCTTTCTAGTCCTGTGCTATGCTATCAATGTCACGCACAGGTATCTATAGCAGTCGTGGGAGGATCTCTGAATACCTTTTAGGAAAAACAAGAGTGAAGGAAAATATTTTAGATAAAAGAAGTAACAACGTGAAGGTATGGAGTCATTACTCACCATTAAAATGAAATGACCATCTCCTAATCCCAATGATCCTGTGAGGAACTCTGGATAACTCTTAGGAAAAACAAAAGTGAAGAAAATATTTTAGATAAAAGAAATAACAACCTGAAGGTGTCGAGCCATTTCTCTCCATTAAAGTGAAATGACCACCTTCTAATCCCAGGGCTTTAGGAGACTCAACAATTTCAGAAATGGAAGATGCAACTCCAATAATAATAATAATAAATTCTGTTGTAAACACAGCTGGATTTTGCTTTTCTTCATTCTCTCATAATTTTATCATCAGTGCTTTAAACAGTGCCTATAGATGGTCAGTAAATATTTGTTGAATAAATTGATAATTGAACGAGTGAATGAAAATATTCTTTCAACAAAGAAAGGATGAATTAACATTATCAAATAGGCCATCCACATCCTAGGTACCTCATGTTCTTATGCTATTTAACAGTCATGGCATAATTTAAATAGTAGGCATTATTATCCTCATCTCAAAGCTTGCATAAAATACAAGGCACAGAAAATGCAAGGAATGTACAAGGTCACAAGGCTATTTGGCAAAACCCAGATTTACATTCTGATCTGTTGCAATTTAGTGCCCCTCCTCTGGGCATCCCACTCCACACAGCAGTGTGACCATGGGGAGCCTGGCATGTAATCCATCCGGGTCCATCTGGCCCTGCTCTCCTCTGGGGCCAAGTGCCTTCCCCACATACCTACTTCCCTAACACCAAACCTTGCTTTTCTCTTGTCATTCATATTCATAATTTAGCATCAAATTATCTTATTAACACCATGCTGATTAAGATATGATAGAGGGGTCACTATGGAATCAGAGGTGTTTACATACCGACTAAGTAGCAATCTCCACCTTTCCAACCCTAAAGTTTTATTTGGGTCTCCTGAGGAGGAAAAAATAATTTTTGAGAATAATTATTTTTTTTTGAAAAGTAAGCTTAGAAACCGACAGGAGAAAAATGAGCAGGAAACAGTCTGGCCTTTGCTGGATTGTCCTGCTCCCTCCCTTCACCTTCTCCTTCTTCATTCTCTTACCCTTCTTCATCTTCGAATTTCCCACTCCCTGAGCCCTCTCCCAGCATTTCTCATTAGCATTTCTCCTCTGACCAGCATCTAGATAATATTGCAGGAACCATGGCCCTCATAAGTCACTTCTGTCTGGCATGAAAAGTGATAGGCTGCAAACTATTTATGGGGATATTCAATCTCTCACTGGATAGAGATTTAAGTAAAGTTCTTAGTATTGTGGATTCAATCTATTTTGAGGATGTCTTTTGCTCTATTTTCTCCTTTTCTTAATCTCTGTATTAGCCTGGATTTATCTTTTAATATCATTTCCCATGAATCTTTCTGAAGTCCTCATGTGTGTCTGCATGTGCGTGCGTGTGTGTGTGTGTGTGTGTGTGTGTGTGTGTGCAGAGAGAGAAAGAAGGGGATTTATTTATAAGGAATTGCTGGTTCATGCATCATAGGGACTAAGAATTCCTAAGATCTGCAGTCAACAAGTTGGAAACCCAGGAGAACCAATGGTAGAATTCTAGTCCAAGTCCAAATCCAAAGGCAGAGGAGCACTGATGTCCCAACTCAAAGAGACAATCAGGCAAAGAGGAAGAGGTGTTTCTTATTCAGCCCTCTACTCTATTTAGGCCTTCAACATATTGGGTAAGGCCCACTCACGCTAGGGAAGAAAATCAGCTTTACTTAATCTACCAATCCAAAGTTAATCTCACCTTGAAATATCTGCAGACACATCCAAGAATAATTTATTATTAGAAAATGTCTTTATTTTATCCTTGATTAGGTTGGTTATCTTTATTGTTTTAATCAATAAGTAATAATTGTGCATACTCATAGGATACATAGCGATATTTCAATGCATATAATATATAGTGACTAGATCAGAGTAATTAGCATATCCATAATTTCAAACGTTTCTCATCTCTTTGTGTTGAGATCAGAAATAATTTCCAACTAAATATCTGTGCATTCAATGGCCCAGTCCAGTCGACATATAAAATTAACTATCACAATTTGCATTTTAACAGTTTAAGCACTGTCCCCTATAATAATCTAATCTTTTTTCTGATGAGTTTATTCAGTGGCTTCAGTCATATTTTTCTTTTTTTTTTTTTTCTGTAGATCTCAGAACCTAGAGTCCCCTCTTCACAGACACACACACAATTTTGGACTATCACTGAGATAGACCTGCACATCACTTTCACTCCTTTTAGCTCTGACTTATTTCAGGCCTGAAAGTAAATATAGTTCTCTTCCCTTGGTATCTGTTAGAACAGCAATTTCCAAAGTGTGTTCAGAGCATGATAGGTTCCATGGTAGGTAGATAATAACATGATAGGTAAATAGTTGCTGAAGAGAGGGATAACTGGTAAATAATCTGCAAAAGAGCTCCATGTCTAAATTGTTGAGAAGCACTGAATATTATCCCCTTCTCTTGAATTTTTATGATTTATTTTATTTTGATAATGCATATTACACAGTAAGGGCTCTGAAAGGGTATTTGCTCATTTCTTCAATGTGTATCTATTGAGTGTCTACCATGTGGAAGGCAGTGTTTTAAGCACAGGGAATAGTTATTTGTGAACTATTTCTCACTCTCATGAAGCTTGCATTTCAGTTAGAGGAAACAAAATAAATGAATAAAGATAAGTCACGCAGGCAAGGAACTAAAGCATCAAGGAGCATGCTATTTTATAAGGGCATTCAGAAAAACACTCTTGGAAAACCGATATTTGGGCAAAGCCTACAATGAGAGAGGGAGCCAGACGTATGGATATATAGAAGAGAAATGTAGCAGTCCTGAAAGAGGTGTATGGCTCAAACATTGCAAAATGAGCACAGGCTGTGTGGCTAGAGCTACCTAGGAAGAGAGTGGGAGATGAGACCAGTGCGTTAGTAAGAGACGAGGTCATCTATTTTAGAAGCCAGCACGAGGGCCTCAGAGTTAATTATATGCAAGACAGCAAGTGGTTGGAAGGTTCTGAAAGGGAGTTACATAATCTGGTTAGCATTTTACAAGGATCACAAAATGAGATTTACACACTGTGTGGCCAGGTAAGAGTGTAAGCAAGTGACCAGTTAGAAAGTGACCCCAAGGGTCCAGATGCCACAAGACTGGGGACTGGGCTAGCTTTGTAGCAAATAGAGGATACTTGGAGAAGTGAACAGATTATAAAATTATATCATTCTCCAGTCAGAAGGTTGTTTAATTTTATGCAATCCCGACCTCTTGGAATTTTTTGGCCCATTGCCTTCTCTCCAATTGGCTCTCCCCTCCCTTATTTTTCAGAGCTAACAGTTTATATTTAAATTTCTGTTTTAGCTTCTTACTAGTAAATATCATGCAGTTAATCCTTATGTCTCATATATTTCCATTTCATATTATCCTTCTGTGTGTCCTGTGTGTATGCAAGTATCCATAGAAGTGGTCATATAAATCACCCATTCATCATAGTTTTAAGTGGATTTGTTTATCTCCTCTTTTTTTGAGACGGAGTTTCACTCTTGTTACCCAGGCTGGAGTGCAATGGTATGATCTCGGCTCACCGCAACCTCCGCCTCCTGGGTTCAGGCAATTCTCCTGCCTCAGCCTCCTGAGTAGCTGGGATTACAGGCACGCGCCACTATGCCCAGCTAATTTTTTTTTGTATTTTTAGTAGAGACAGGGTTTCACCATGTTGACCAGGATGGTCTCGATGTCTTGACCTCGTGATCCACCTGCCTCCGCCTCCCAAAGTGCTGGGATTACAGGCGTGAGCCACCGCGTCCGGCTATCTCCTTTTTGTACGTGAAAAATCTGTCGGTGTGTGCACCTCCCAACAGGGATTTAAGACCTCAGGGTCAGGGGCGACACTACTCTTCTGTCTTTTGCCAAGTGTAAGCCTCAGTGTGTGTTCAACTTTCAGATGCCTGCATACATTTGTCACCTCCTCCATGAAGCCCTTCTTGAGCACACACGAAGCTGAAGATGCTCCCTTCTGGGTATCTTCAGAGAGGCCTGAGTGTATCTCTGTTCTGGCCTCAACACTCTCCATCACTGTGCCATGAATGTGTGTACAAACCTCCCCTGCTGAATTATGGGCCTTTTGAAGCAGGGACTGTGATAGCTGTCATTGCACCAGCAAAATCTCTCACTATGAATGGCATTAAGCAGTTATGAACAAATGCCTGATAAGTGACTGGAAATACGTTTTTATTTATTGGTTTAAGAAATATTAATTTATTGGTTTCTTTAAGAAATATTTGTTGGCACTTTGTAGATGCCACCACCACTGATGTCACCATTACCTGTCATGGTCAATTCCACCTTGTTCTTTGACATTGTAGTCAATGGTGAGTATTTGGGCCATGTCTCCTTCCAGCTGTTTGCAAAGTTCCAAAGACAACAGAAAATGTTCATTCTCTGAGCACTGGGGAGAAAGCATTTGGCCATAAGGGTTCCACTCTTATTGGCCATAAGAATCACTACTCTGGCACAGAATTATTCCAGGGTTTATGTGCCAGAGTGGAGACTTCACAGGCCATGATGACACTGGCACAAGTCCATCTACAGGGAGAAGTTTGATGATGAGAACTCCATCCCGAAGCATACAAAACCCGGCACCTTGTCCACGGCATATACTAGACACTACGCAAATGATTTCCGGTTTTTTATCTCCACTGCCAAGACTGTGTGGTTGGATGGCAAGACAAAAGAGGGTATGAATGTTTTGGAAGCCATGGTGCACTTTGCGTTCTGGAATGGCAAAACCATCAAGAAGACCACAGTTGCCAACTGTGGACAACTCCAATAAATTTGACTTATGTTTTGTCTTAACTACCAGACTATTTTTTCTATAGCCAAGAGAGCATTCCTCCACCCCATTTGCTCACAATATCTTATAATCTTTGTGTTCTTGCTGAATTTTTTTGGTTCCATATTTTCCTTAGTCTGCTCCACCTCTAGCTGGATTGCAGAGTTAAGTTTATGAAATAAAAACTATATAACAACAAAAGAAAAGAAATATTTATTGAATGCTTACTAATTCAAGGAAAATGATGGTAAATACATACACTCTTTTACATTCTTAGATAAATTATATAGGAAGATATAAAATACATAGATAGATATAGATATAGATGGCTACGGTTTGGATATGATTTGTTTGATCCCATTAAGCCTCACATGAAAATTTGATCCCTGATATTGGAGGTGGGAACTGGTATGAGGTGTTTGGATCATGGGAGTGGATTTCTCATGGATGGATTGGTGCCATTCTCTTGAGAGTGAGTCGGTTGTCACTCTTAGTTTCCCATAACTGGTTGTTGAAAAGACCCTGGCACTTCCTATTCTTTTTATCTTCCTTCCTTCCTCTCATCCTATGATGTCTGCTCCCCTTCTCCTTCCACCATGAGTAGAGCTTTCCTGTGGCTCTTCCCAGTTCAGACACCAGTGCCATGCATTTTGGACAGCCTGCAGAACCATGAGGGAAATAAAATCTCTCTTTTTTTTAAATAAAGTATTCACCCTCGGGTATTCTTCTATAGCAACACAAACTAAGGCACACACACGGACACACACATTCATCTGTTGGAAGAGATGATTATGTCTATAGAGTTTTACAAGGTATACTACATACTGTTATCTGATTGATCATGATTCCATGCTTCTCATTTAATTCCTTCACGTAAATATAGTTCTATCAAATACCTTATTTTTTCTCATAGCTTTTTTTTCATAGACACTGCTGAACTTACAAATTTCTATTTTACTTGATTAAGAACTACAAAACCAATCTATGTCATATACCAAAGATTTGAAATAACTCTATACATTTATTAAAAATAAAGGAAGGGAATGATCCTCACGAGAGCAGAGCTCAGACGTATCCTCATCAGCCTGGGAGATAAAATGATGGAGGAGCAAGTGTAGACAGTTCTGGCAGGAAGTAAGGACAGCAACTGCTATAGCAACTTAAAGGCCTTTCTGAAGCATACCCTAAGCATCTGAGCTCTGCAGATCCAGGGGACCACGACAGGTAGGAGCACGTTCCTATGCTAGGAGGCTTCCTCTTTTTTCAAAAAAGAGATGTTTTCTTTCTTGGGAGGGTGAGGAAAACAATAGAAGTGAAAAACATAAAGTATTGCTTAAGCATAGAATGTTTTTAAAGAACATTAATTCATTCAATGGGAATTCTTTCCAAAGTGAGCAGTGGGAAAATCCAGAAGGCAAGGAATGTTATGGGTCTTCAGATGGCAAGTAGTTCAGAATGATTAGTCTTCGAGTGTTACTGAGGATGATAATAAATAAATGCAAGGGGCGAACCAGAGTTTAGACACTGTCCAATGAGTGTAGTGGGTGGAGATTGGTGGAGCTTGAACAGCTGTTTGGGCTTGGCACAGTGACTCACGCCTGTCATCCCTGTGCTTTGGGAGGCTGAGGCAGGAGGATCGCTAGAAGCCAGGAGTTGGAAGCTGCGGGGAGCTATGATTGGGCCTTTGCACTTCATCCTGGGTGAGAGTAAGATCTCGTCTCAAAAAAAAAAAAATCCTATTTAGTCAAATGGTTGAATGTGATTTATCTAGGCTATCCCCCAAATTTTCCTACAGATGCTGTTGACTCTGATATCAATATTTTTCTCAACCAGTGCATAGAAAAGTATCAGAAGATAAATATATTGAAAACCAGATCAGGGCATTCATCAGAGAACACTGAGATCCATGTGATTAGAGAACATAAGATCTGTCTCCTAGAGATAATGCATACAAAGGGCTTGATAAATTGGTAGCATGATGTCTTTCATTTGGTAGATGGGATTGGCTTGAATTAATGCTGGGAAAGTTTATTTATGTTCCCAAATTCCTTGCATTTGCTTTATCTGAAGTTCTTGTGTCATTGTGAGGAAAAAAATGATACTGATGCAAGTGACAAAAAGGGCAGCTAAAATTTGTGAGAAAATAAATCATAATTATCTTTATCCCAATTATCATCGACATTCCTTTGCTCAGACAATTAAACATATTCCACATTTTTTTCTATTTAGACCTAAAAGTCAATACAACAATGGCAGTGAGCCTATGCATTTAAGGAATACATTAAATATGATTAAATGATTTATATGCAAGTTAATATCTAACAGTGATAGCTAAGCTGCTTCAGTCTTATAAGCAATACCTTTTGTGAATGGTGTTTTCATATTATAGTTCTCTGGTTTTTTTTTAAAGGCAGTCCTATAAAGAAAATCTTTTTTTTTTTTTTTTTTGGACAATAATTTTGGAGGACACTGTAGGTTCTTTTGTTTGTATCTACCTGAAACATTCATTAAATAATTGAGGATTGGGGAAATAAATGCTTATCTCCATAATAACTAACATGGTTTCTCTTTCTATGGGCTATGCATTAATCAAAAATTGACTGCTCCTTTTGGCCTTAATATTGAGAAAGCCAAGAGCTAGATTTACTGCTAAAGTCACAATATTAATTTTTAAGGATTTTTTCCCTTCCATTTCAATGCTATTTTTCTTTATGCCTGCTATTTTATCATATGCCACTTCAAATCAGTCTTTGAAGTGAATGGAATATAAATGAATATATTAGCAAGCAACAGCATAAATAAATGGGAGATGGGAGAGAGTAATATGAAAATTGTAAGATCCAAAAGGGTAATTCTCCCTGTGTAAATTATAATCAGCAAATATAACTGGTGCCCCAGAAGTAATGCATTATCCTAAAACAATGATTTGAAAATAGAAGCAGAGATTTTTAACAACTCTTAAAAGGTGAGGGAAAGGGAAATGCATTAATAATGTATGTGAAGAAATCTTAGATATTGTTAAGTTGCCATAATTTACTAATATCAATGACTATGTCAAAAAAAAAAAAAGTTGGTAATGCTGCATTTTGACCAAGTAGGAAACAGACAATGTTCAACATGGTTAAATGCAGTGAAAATTGATGCTACCATTTTGTAAGGCAATTTAGCAATATCTGTCAACATTTCACACACATATATTTTTGACCCAGCAACTTGAATGTGCACAATACATTCACTTATGCAGGTGTACAAAGGTATTCATACAAAGATGATTGTGGAGGCATTTGCTGTAATAGCAAAATTCTAAGAAATGTTTTAAGTGTCCCTCAATAGTGGGCCAAATAAATGATGGCACTCTATATAATGGAATTTTATGTAACCAGTAAAAAGAATGAAGCAGATCTTTTTGTGTAAGGATGAGAATCTTTTTAAGTATTTAACTTAAAATGTTGGAGAATATATATTTACTTACTAGATATTTGTTTATAATAAACTATCATTTTTAGTCAGATGTACAGACTATGATAATAAAGAAGAAATACATCGATCAATAGACACATAGATACATAGGCTTAATATACACAAGGTACTCTTAAGAGTCATGCTTCTAGGGAATGGAACTGGTGAAAAGATTCATAGAGGGGCTTTTATTGTTTAATTCATTTCCATTCTGAAGTGTTTGAATTTTTACATGAATATCTATAATTGCTATAATAATTGTAACAAAACTAGTTTTAGAAAAGAGCTTATAGAAAGCAAATGAACTCTACATCACCAGGGAGAACTACACTGTATAATTTCTTCAGCAAAGTCAATGTTAGAGAGTGCTGATTAATTATATTAACCAACATATAGATGTATATGTCTAAGACTGTAACTGAAAAACATAGGAGGAAGTATGCTTACTGTGGTCCAGATACAAGTCTTAGTATCATGAGGTAGAATACATTTTCAAAGACTGACTTTATTTCTTTTTTTCAGAGTGAACGCCATTTTGTCAATGAAGGAGGGATGCTTGCAATGGTGTGAAGGACATCTGAGAAGAGGAATATTTCTGAAAGAAAGAAAGACACAGTAGAATCCTGGGATAAATCTCGCTCTCTTCTTCAAGCTTTTTCTTTTTTACATTCCATTCTCTCATCCTCTTCCTACTTTCTTCCTTCCTTTTTCACCTGTGTCCCAAACTGTGTATTTAAACTCTTGAAGTGTTAATTCTGCACAGGACTTGAAATATTTAATACTTTTGTTTTTAATACATGAGAAAAATAAGATCTATAGGAAAGGAAACAACTTAGTCAGCTTGAACAGATAATTAATAGGCTACAGTCCTCTCTCAAATGTTTATTGATGACACACATGGATGAAGATGGGAATGTACACACACACACACACACACACACACACACACACACTGACTGGTTGAAACATGACAGTTTTCTAGCACCTAGGAATTAAAAGAGGGTGCATTATCCATCCCTACCCTTACCTCAATATCCATTTTAGGAAGGGTTAGAAATTAATTTACATTATTGAGTGTACCAAGGGCTTTCAAAGCACATAAACATGAAATTCAAATTCTTCACTTCTTTATCCTGGAGGCTCAGTTTTCCCAACACTAAAATGAGGATACTAACACTGAACATGGGAATTGTTGAATTGGTCAATGAAATAGATGCTCTGTTAAAGGCCTAGCTCTGTTTATGCGCTTAAGATTCTTAACCTAGAAACCAAACTGCCCCTGGGATGGGCTCTGGTGGTCCTTACGTGAACATAAGGCATGCATAACCCCTTTGATTTTCTGAGCGTTTCTCTGCATATGAGCATTCTTTTCTTCAGGAAAAAGTTCCTAAATTTTATTAGATTCTAAAAGTTGTCTGTATTTCCTATTATTTTAAGAAAACTGACTTAAATAGAAGGTGTAATTGCTAGCGTTAATAATAATAATTACAAACACCATAACATTACTAATATTTCACTACAAACAAATAATTATTATGGTTATTAATACTCAATTCTTTGAACATGAGCCCAAATTGGTGGATGAATCAAATTTAAAACATTGGGTGATTTGCTTTCAAAAGGTGAAATGTTTCAATTTCTTCTTCTTATATGAAATCTTAAGAACTTATTTCACTCTTGTCCACAAAGAGGAGCTCATTTCCCCTATAAAGGCAGGCTAATGAGTTCTGCTTAATTTATAGTTGGGTCCATTTATGTGGTTGCTTCATTAACAAAGACATCTATTTAATTCAGTAGAATCCTACACATAGTACACGTAGAAGACACTACTACCCCCATTCACTCCACATCCATTCATTACCCTAATGCTTCTGACATACACAAACAAACCTTGTTTTACAAATTGCTTAGAGATTTGATTAAGTTGCATCATGCATTTGGTTGTAACAAGAAAGGTGATTTTAAGTCATTAATTCTAAAATTTAGTCCTGCGTGTGCTTTGAAGTCAAGGGGAACAATTTGTCAGCTGGTTGATCTTTTGCTTCTAAAGCTAGTTAACTGATCAATCTAATGTCAAAGGAACAGAGATAAATGGGAGACATTTTACTACGTAGAAAATGGTACATGAAGATAAATCCAACACTCTGCTTCATTTCATCTGCAGTTATCTTTGTAGTAATTGCTTTGGAACACTCAAGCTGCTCTTTCCACATAGGGAGTGTTAGAAACCTTTAAATCATCTGCATAGACTAGTAGCTTCTTGCTGTGAATCTTGCTTTGCTCTGTTTTTGGGTAAAGAGGGCAATAATCTCCTACTATAAATGTAAATTTGGCAAGGACCAAAGGTTGGGATTCTTGACTAGTTATTTACTGCACAATCAATTCACACATTCTGAAATATCTTGACATGTTTGCAAAGTAGATCCATTCCTTATTGAATTCATTTGATTTTTGCTGTGACTGTAATCATAAAACTAGATCTGGAGTAAAAGTTCCCTAATGAATAGATTCGGATGTACCAGCTGCTCCAGTTATCTACTGCTCTGTAAAAAACTACCCCTCAAACTATCTGGTTGAAAACAACAGACATAGGATTATATTTCATAATTTTATAAATCAAAAATTGAAACTGAGTGACAACAGCAAAGGAAACTTAAAAATGTTTAGTCATCAATGAACTGTAGGGTCCAATATACCTTCACTCACATGCCTGGTACCTTGGATGCAAGGAAGGATTGGAAGGCTTGTGTGGATGATTCAGCTGGGACTGTCAGTCAGAGTACCTCCATTTGGCCTCTCCAATGAGCAATATCAGACAAAGCTGTTACTTGACATCTCAGGACTCTCAGAGAGTTCCAAAAGGCCATATTGAAAGCTGCAACAGAATAAACTGAACTTCTTATCAGAGTATCAGTTGCTGCTAGTCAAAGAAACCACTCAGGTCATCTCAGACTCCAGGTAAGAGAAACTAGACTCTACCTCACAGAATGGAGAAAGGCACAGTATCTATATCCTTCTTTAATCTACCACTCCAGAACATTTTGATTCTTTACGAGACCCATTATCAAGTCATTCTGCCGCCATCACCTCAAGATTTTATGATATGTTTTAGACTGTTAAAAGGACAGATTATGGTCAGGGTAAAAGAGCAGTGATTGGTTAAGTAGCTATTATTCTGACAGCTTCAAAAGGGACTTGCATTTGCTTAACTCTCAGAAATCATGCTGCTGTAGGAAAATCAGTGAGTAATTTCTCACCTTAAAAAATCTGACTAAGCATTGTCTAGCCTTGGAAAATTAGAAACATCTTCTTAGTGAAAGTTCTACAAACAACCATTAGAAAACAGGGAGATTTTACTTCTTCTGGAGTAGGTTCAATGCCTAGTTTTACCCTGTCAGAAGGAACTTTTTGTCTGAAGCACTTATCCCAGTGACAATTTTTATTTCTCATAAGAGTTATAGGGACTGCCCAAAATCGTAGACATGATCCAAGTTTCCAGTAATGACTAATTATTAAAATGCTTCTGAAGGCCCCCCTTTCATTATGATAGTCACCCTCTCGTCATTGCCTAGAGAATACTGTCTCGACTCATCAAACTGCCTGACTTTTCACAACTAAGCCTTTAAAGTTTATTTAAAACCCCTCTCCTCACCTTTACCCTGTCCACCAGCAAGAACACCCTTCCTACTGTCCCCAGAATAATTATGGTGTTCCCACCTCTGGGAAAGTTAACAACAACAATCGTATCAATTGCTAATATTTATTGAACACTTACATCATTTGCTTGCTTTCTGGGCTACTGTGACAGACGTGCATTCCAGTGGACACTCTGCTGCCATTGGGTAGTACTTTTTGTCTGCTGTACCCAACACAAAGAACTGTCCACTCTTGATTTTTTTGTGTGTGTGTAAACTTCTATATCATGTCTTCCCAGACAAATGCTCTAGGAAAGTGTGAGATGTCTCGTACTGCTTGTTTTCACACACAATGTCTCACACAGAGCAGGTACTGCAAAAATAAATTCTTAGTCCAGCAACCCTTTATTAAACAACTGTTAGATACTCCATGAAAACAAAAAGAGCAAATTAGAACAAATGAAACACAACCCCAAGAAGAGTTTGTTGTTGTTCATTTAAGTTTCCTGATACTTTTATGTTTGACTTTAGACAAATTTGAATGATTTAAGTTGGAATTGCATTTCTGTAGCTGGCTGGCAGGGGAACTTAGAACAGTTTACAGAACTTCTATTTTCCTCTCTCTGAAGTGAGGGTAACAACTGGTAAAATTATTGTATGTCTAAAATCATGAAAGTGATGTAAAGCTTTGCTTTTCAAATTTTCTTGTGCTTAAAAATCATCTGGAATCTTGTAAAAGGGACTGTGGCCTAAAAAGAAAGAGTCTGAGATTTTGCATTTCAGACAAGCTCCCAGATGAAGTAAATGGTGGCCCGTTGGCCGCAACTTGAGTAGCAATGCTATAAAGCATTTAATATTAACACTCACACTGAAATATTGTCCTCCCTTCCTCCCTCCATCTTGCTATTGGAAAATTCTGGGAGACAGAAATGAATTTTTATTTACTCCAAACGTCCGGTCTGATGGTCTCTCAATTGTGCTCCTCATTTAAAATAGTACGGCTCCTGCACTTTGTTTAACTCTGCTTGACAGTCAGTGATTTGTGATTCTGCTGTTTCCTGAGCACGTTTACAAAATGACGACCTTGGGATTGGAGACTCTGCTGCCCAAATGCAAGGAGCAGACTTTCCATCGAAGAATCGTGAAAGGTCATTTTATTACTTTTTCTTTACTCTTGTCTTTTTTTTTTTTTTTTTGCCTTGTCTTTATATGCTAATGGAATCAACATCCCCATTTGCTATTATCTCGGAACTTCTTAATGTTTTTATGTGCACTAGTCTTCTAGGTGAATCAGAGATTTCCTGCTATAACACCATGAGGTTTCTCAATAGACTCTCTTGGCTCCTTGTTGAGTCTTTTGAATGACTTTATTATTACAAAGTTGACCTGGAGCCAGAGGAGGCAGAACTCCAGTGTTGGGCTTTCTTTAGAATTTTATGGCTTTTTCTCAGAAGTTTAATGCCAGTTTAATGGAGTTTTATAGCTATTAACACTCTACCACTCCAGCTGTGATAAGAAATATGTAACTAAACAATAACTTGAAATAGGTAAATTCATGATTAAGTTGCACTAAAAACTAATGCCTCTTGGCCATAGTTCATAATTTCCAAATGCACATCATTTAGAATGATTCGTAACTTTAGCCTTGTAACTCTTTCAAGGAGAAAGGCTGTGAGCTTAAATCACTACATTTAGCTGACAGTGAGGCTCATATTTTCTGAGCTAAAGATATATGTTTATGGCCACACAGTGGACTGTGTTTATCACTCATCATAAACCATAGGAAACCATTTTTGTTTTAAATTAGGTGCTCAGGCTTTTGTCCTGTAATCTGTTTCTTTATTTCCCCTTTTCACTTTTGTTGGTCCATTTTCAACAACATTTCCTGAAAACGGCTCATATTTTATATCTCAGCTTCTTTAAAGGTATTTCATCCTAGTTAGGGTCACCTTAATTTACACCTTAAATTACAGCTCCAGAGCCAACTTCTATGCTGCTGAGATTGAGTAATCCTACTAAAGAGTCCAATTTTAAAATAAGGAACAGTCTTATCCTAAAATGCCAGCATAAGAAGCCCATGAATTTTGCATGTATCTTTAGTACTTTTACTTATTGAATTACACTTCTCCCCTTCCTTTGAGCCACTTAGTAAATTACACTTCATTTTGCTGCCTCGTCTGGTTCTAAGGGCTGTCCCTTTACAAAGACCATAACTAAGTCACATTTTCCCAGAAGAGACAACAGCCGCAAATCATCTGAAAGTGAAATGAATGTGGAATTCGGGGTTTAATGGTTTTTAAGCCATCTTGATTATGTTTGTTAAAATAGAAGATCTTATCAAGTTAGATCTCTCTCTATTTCTGTCTCTCTTTCTTTCTCCCCACCTCCCTCACTGACTTTTCAGCTCACTGTGACCCATCCTTTTACTGCCTGATTTTATATAGCTGGATGAGAAGCACACAGTGGGCAGTGGCCACAGCCCCATCAACTAAAAGGAATCACCACCCATTTCTGGAAAAGACATAAACATTCTTCCTTTCACTTTTAATGCCTAACACTTTCATCAGAAAAACCCTGCATTTTAGCACCCTCACCCCTCACGGGTCCAGGAGTTGACGTGTGAACCATGCTCCTATTTCTCAGTTCCATGGTGATTGAGTAAAGCCTGCACAGCTTGACATTCAGTTTTGTATATTGGTTTTCTGACACCAAAGACAGAAACCCCATCCTTGGGGAGACCAGCTTTGTGGGTAACAGTCCATCCTGTTTGCAGTGATTTTTTCTTTTCATAATTTCTGGGACTGTTAAAAGAAGGCTTTAATGCAGCATCTTCTTACACAAATGAATAAGGAAATTGGGCCTGCTCCTGAGCATTGTGGGAAGTAAAACTTTATGTTTTGCTCCTGATTGCTCTGGAAAGGTGGATTTGGCTCTTGTCTCCTTTATTTTCTCACTCAGCTCTGTCTGCCTTTCTATTGCCTTTATTTGTTTACATGCCTATCTTATCTTTCCAGACTTGAATTCTTCATTTGTGTAGCTATTACCCATATGAGGCTATTAGGCATCCAAACTATGGCTAGTCCAAATTGAGCTATGAATACCAAATTTCAAAGACTTAGCACAAAATCAGAATGCAAAGTAGATCAGTGACTCATATTTATTATGTGTTGAGATGCTAATATGTTGGGTTATTTGTTCATTCATTGTGCTAAATTGGGATACTTAAATATTTGGGGTATAGTGGGTTAATTTAAAGATATTGTTAAAATTAATTTCGTCTGTTTCTTTTTATATGACTACATTATTTATACGTAGCTTTTTACATTACTTTTATAAATTACATATGTGACTTTCATCTCAAGCTTGCATTATATTTCTATTGAAGCGGGCTCTTCTAGACTGTAAGCCCATAGAGCAGAAACAAGTTTTTATTTCTTTTCATATAATAGGTGAAAAGTTTAGGAGGCAGTGAATGATTGGCTAAATCAGTGGATATATTGATTAATTGATTTGCTATTTATTCTAATTTAAATGCCATTTCCAAATAGAGTGACATCCTTCATATTCCATACATGCATAATACTGTTTTCTATCCCCTAGTTCAGAGAGTATCAACATCTAATCTCTGGTATTTCTGGATAGCTTACAGGTAGGCCAAAAGATTTGTTCTGTCATCTCTAGAAACTGACAGATGGGAAATGGGCTGTCTGGGCCCCCCAAGTCCATTGTTTTCCACTACAAGCAGCCTCATCCATTTAATCCGGGGTATTGTACAAATACTATCACGTCCTCTGTTTATCATGATATAAAAATGGGAAATACTGTCAAGATCTTGAGTGATGGAGTAGAATTTCCTCTCTCTTTTGCAGAAACAGCTCAGGAAATTAATTTCATCATGAAATCTATGCTGGAAACTTACTTTTTTTTCTTTTTCATTTAAACTATTAGAATTGGTGGCTATGAATCTGAGGAGTATCTCACTTTAGAGTTTTATAGGTAAAGGATTATTTGAAATTAGTGTAATGTTTCCTTCCAAACTTCTTTGAATGTTGTAGATATAAATTGTGTTATTTTCTGGAATATAGAAGTACTCCAGTTTAATTAAATACGTCCTACACAACATAAATACAACTTACTGGGAATTACGAGACAGTGAAGCATTTAGAACTTTTGACATAATTTGTATGCCAACGTCATGGGATATTATTATACTTATTTTGCAGTAGAGGCAGCGGTGCTTTGAGTAACAGGCCCAAATCGACACGGCTATTCTGTTACAGATCTGCACTTTGAATTTTGGCTTGTTTGTTTCCGTAATGCTTTACCATATGTTGAATGTATGTTTCTCAGAGAGAGAAATAATCAAGAAAATTAATCACAATTATAATTTATCGAGATACAAATTTGTCTTCCATGTATTTCCCCTCCCATTGCATTTCCTTGCCTCGGGAGATTTTCTAAGACGGAAGACAGTTGTTGAATCCAAAGTCTATTCCTAAACACTAAAGAGAAAATACTGATGTTTTAAAGGGGAGAGAGGAAAGAAAGCAGAGATTACCAAAATCACAAGGCAACAGAACCAGGCCTTGACCCACTGCATCTTGGCTTGCATGGGTTTTTTTGTTTCGTTGTTGATAAGGAAGCAGTAGAGTGCCAGACCTAAAAACCAAACAACAACAACCCTGCTCTTTTAGGCAAGGAAAGACCATGGGACTATCTCCAACGTTGGGAAATATGACTCCACATTAATAGAAGTGAAGATAAGACAGCTCTGACAAAAGGATATTTTGTATCCCTCAAAAGTTTTCATGTATTCTAGTTGTCTTTTGTTTTTCTTTTTCCTTTTCTTTTTGAGACGGTGTCACACTGTCACCCAGGCTGGAGTACGGTGGTGAGATCTTGGCTCACTGTAGCCTCAACCTCCTGGGCTCAAGTGATCCTCCCAACTCAGCCTCCTGAGTAGCTAGGACTACAGGTGCAAGCCATCAGCTTTGCTAATTTTTCTATTTTTTATAGAGATGGGGTTTTGCCACGTTGCCCAGGCTATTCTTGAACTCTTAGGCTCAATGATCTACCCGCCTCAGCCTCCCAAAATGCTGAAACTACAGGTATGAGCCAGTAGAAACAGCCTCTGTCTCATTTTTAAATTGACAAATAAAAATTAGATATACATTTATGATGAACCACACATTTTGAAATATGCATGTATTGTGGAATAGCTCGATCAAGCTAATTAACATATGTATTATTTCACATATTTATTTGTGGTGAGAATGCTTAAGGTTAACTTTATGAGCTGTTTTCAAGTGTAGAGTGCATTGTTATTAGCTTTCATGGGATAGATTCCTTGGACTTATTTCTCCTCATTAAAATTTTGAATTTTTTGGCCAACATCTCGTCAATCTCTCCAACCCCTACCCCCTGGTAACCCTTCTTCTATTCTCTACTTCTGTGAGTTTGACTTTTAAAAATCCCATGCATAAATGAAGTGAAATCAACCTAAGTACCCAACCATGAATAAATGGATAAAGAAAATGTGGTATATTGATACAATGGAATATTATTCAACCTGAAAAAAAAAAAAAGAAATGCTATTTACAACATGAATGAACCTGGAGAACATTCTGTTATGTGAAATAATCGACTTCTGTACTAACTTCAAAGCTAATCTAAAAGCAGTCTGAGAGAATGGAATGGGGATCACAGTGGGAGCCAGATAATTCCCACAGCAGCTACGCTTCCACCCAGTAGGTTCCATAGCTTGGGTAACTAACTGTTCCCACCAGATGACATTCTAGTAGAATTCTGGGAGGTGACTGCTTTATCTCTGAAAGAATAATTATTTCTTCTTTTGAAGCAAAGACACAGAGAGTGAATGGGATTTTCTATTCTCAGGAAACGTGGTCCTTTTCAAGTGAACTACATCTCTCTTTGTGTCCTCTGGCCTACTCCAAGTGCTTTGCGCTGTTCAGCACCCTTAATCACCGTAAGTGACAGAAAACCTGATCATAGACCAACGATGACACTGCTAGTGGGGTGACCTCTTTTGAAATGTCAGACCTGAATAAGCTGTATTTACATTTCTTTGGGCTCTAGCTTTTAAAATATTTGTATCTTTCTTACCAAAGGGATGAAAGTAAAAGTTATTTTGGTATCCATCCAAAATTGCATCTTTGCATTGGGACCTCTGTACATCTCCTCCCAGCTGAGAACTCCTGTGTGAGGATCCACAATCACCCGTAATGCAGCTGCTAAAAGCATTGCACACTGTCCACTGTCCATCTTGGAAATATTAAAATCCATTAAAAATAAATAATGTCATCAAGGTGCATATTAATTACTTTAAAGATACTTTTTTTTTTCTTTTTTTTTGAGATGGAGTCTCAGTCTGTCCCCAGGCTGGAATACAGCAGTGGCACAATATTGGCTCACTGCAGGCTCCACCTCCTGGGTTCAAGCCATTCTCAGACCTCAGCCTCCCAAGTAACTGGGACCACATCCGGCTAATTTTCATATTTTAGTAGAAATAGGATTTCACCAATATTGGCAGGGCTGGCCTTGAACTCCTGACCTCAGGTGATCCGCCTCCCTCGGCCTCCCAAAATGCTGGGATTACAGCCATGAGCCACCATGCACGGTAAAGATGCTTTCTTTATTGCATTGTAACATATACCGCAGGTAGGATTCTAAGTCAGAAGAGCTGGGTTGGATCCCTGCTCTATTACTTGGATTGGCTGTCTTGGGGAAGCCTTGTATTTTTTCCAAAGGATATTTCATGCTGGATATAAAAAAAGCAATAATACATTATTTCAGTGAGAATTAGCTGACGTAATGTAGGAAGAGATGCCTGTCACAGCACTTGGCATGTATTAACTACTTCGGAAACCTAAACTTTCTACCATTCCTTTGTTTTCTCCTCACCTTAATTGGGACCCTCTCACAGAAGGAAAAACAAAATTACCCTGGAAGAAACTAGATCACCACCCATGTTCAGCCCAAAGTATGATTAAGTACTGTGCTCTGGCTAGCTACTGTGATTTAATACTTAGCTTCTCAAAGCATAGTGCATGGACTAGCAGCATCGGAGCTTATTAGAGATATAGAATCTCAGGTCGCACTGTAGGCTGGCTTCACCAGAATTGACACTCAAAGAAGACTCCCATGATGTTTCTATACATATTGAGCACTGCTTAATGAAAAGAACACCAATTTACCAGTCAGGAGATGGTCTTCCGGTTTGTCTTTCAGGTAAACAAGGAAAGACTCTAAATTCTGTGGTTTTACTTCCTATTAGTTGAAGTAGGGATGTTTTCACCTGCTTTCTCTGGAAAGGTCAGATACGATCTGAAATAACAAAAGTAAACCCTGTCCTTGACTGTGTATTACAAATAATATGCGTAGAATGCTTTTTGGATGTAAATGCACTTAGGTGTACCTGAAAAAACAAAAATGAACACAGAAATACACACCACACACACACACAAACACACACACTCTCTCTCTCTCTCTCTCTCTTCTAATTGTCAGGAGCTGTGTCATGCCCAAACAAGGCAGAAAGAAAGAGAAAGCAGCAAACCTCACTCCCTTGGACATTTCCTATAACATGTATCACTTTAAAGATGTGTTTCTCCTATTTTCCTGCCCAAGAGAAAAGTATTTGCAATTCTGCAGAGCTGCCCTTTATCCAACACTGCAAGGGCATAGAGGTAGAAAAAGGGCGTTGAGTCTCACTGGTGCAGGAGACCCTGGGTTGAATCTATAATCAAGGCATGTAATTGGGACCTATTTGCAAACACCACTGCTGTTTGGGAAAGGGTGTTATTGCAGAGGACACTTTTGAAAACAGGTCCCCAGAGGACAGACTTTTATCATCTTAGAAGTTGAGATGCTATTTTGCTTCTCATCTTTCCTTATTCAATTCACTTTCATTCTTCATTCTTTCAGGGGTTTACATTACATATTTTCCTCTGTGGTCAAAATAGCTGCATTCCTAATTTAAAGATGTTTCATCATTAAAAATTATATTAAACTGTCGACCATCCTCAGGGAAGACTTAATTTCCACTTTCTGCTGCAGTCAGCATGGTTGAGATTCTGTCTTTCCATAAACTTGGAATCTATTTAAAGCTATTTCCATAAACCTGGAGTTATCTGATACCTTTTCATAGTCTTGCTAACCAACTAACTACCTATTTTTAAGAGCCAATAAAATTGACCTGATTTTGGCTAAAAGGGAGAAACACATTTTAAATTCTGCAGAACTAAGAAATTATAGAAACAGAGTTTATAGAGAGAAAGCAATAAAATTGCAAAGTGCAAACATTTGGGAGAGTTAGACTATTGCTCTTGGACTTGGGGAAGGAACATAGGGGAGAGGGGTGAGCAGACATTCCGCCAGGACAATCTTCAGAGTTGAGTTTAAGCCAAACCCACTGTGACTCACATCAGCACTTTTTTTTTCTGAAGGAAAATATTATTACTAATGTTATCTTGTTGTTTGTTAAAGTAGCACATACTCAGTATATGCAAATTGGTGTGCTCTTCATGTTATGGAGTTTTGCCCCAGTTTGCTTCTATTTTGCTAAGCACATTTGGGCAAAACTGAAAGAAAATGGGTAAAAAATTCACAGTATTACCTCCCAACAATTCTCTCACTTTATCCTGTGATCAGTTTTTATCTTTTTGTCATTTGAGCTATTCTCTATATCTGTGCATATTTTGCATAGTTGTATTCATAATACAAGTACAATTGTTACTTCTTCCTTGCCTAAAATTCTTTATGAATATTTTTATTCTTTCCATATAATTTGCTATGACATTCTTAGGGAACTAATGTACCTATTAAGAGTTTTGCACCTTATCTTAGTGCAATAAGCAGCCATTGACACACTTAAATTTAGAGATAGCATGGTCATATAGAAAAGATCACCCTTCATGGAAAGCCAGGATGGGAAGACGACAGTACTGGAGGCAGGAGGCAGAGATATTTCATTCATTCATCCATTTAATCATTAATTCATTCATTCTCCAAATAGTTATCACATGCCAATTAATCATGCACATGGCACTGTGCAAGGTTCTAAGCATACAGTGGAGAAGAGAATGGATACTGCATTCATGAAACTGAGAATTTAGTGAAGAGATTGTCAAGAAAGAAAAAAAAAATAATAATCACAAATTGTGTGAATGGCAAAAAGGAAAAGAAATGATGAAGGATGAGAGTGGGATGGACATGGGCAGCAGGTGATTTGATTTAGCTATGGTGTTAGAGTAGTCCCTGAGAAGTCCTCCCTAATGTCCAGGAAATAATGAATAGCATCCCTGGCAAAGGGAACAGTGTGTGCAAAGGAGGTCTGGAAGCTGGGAAGAGATTAGAAAGAACAGAGAGGCCAGGACATTGCAGGGAAGAAAAGGGCCACAGAAAATGAAATTGAGGGCCAGGGAAGGCCACATGTTGCTGCAGCTCCCAGGCCACAGTTAGCAGTGTAGGGAGGCTTTTAAGCAGGAGAAAAACTTAGTGCAATTTCTGTTTCATAAAGATCCCTCTGGGTGGAGCGCGGTGGCTCACACCTGTAATCCCAGCACTTTGGGAGGCCAAGGCAGGTGGATCACCTGAGGTCAGGAGTTTGAGACCAGCCTAACCAATATGGCAAAACCCCATCTCTACTAAACATACAAAAATTAGCTGGGCATGGTGGCACATGTCAGTAATCCCAGCTTCTGAGGAGGCTGAGGCAGAATTGCTTGAACCCTGGAGGCAGAGGTTGCAGTGAGCATAGATCACGCCTCTGCACCACAGCCTGGTTGACAGTGAAACTCTGACTTACACACACACACACACAAAAGAATCCCTCTGTCTTCTGGCTGCAAAATAAGGAAGAGTCAAAATGGGGTGATGAGGGAAGATGCCACTGCACTCTTCCATACAAGATCTGATGGGGCTTAAACTGAACATTGTCTGCTGGCAATCACATAGTAATCAGCTCTTGGAGAAAGCTCAATTCTAATAGAATGTAGTTGCCCTTCTTGTTGTTTGCTTGCTCCTTTGAGAAGCCGAGCACCTCCATTCAACAAGAAAACCCTGGGAAATACACATGGGGGGATAATCCTAGAAAGTACTTATTTTATAGTAGCCCTTTCCAGTAAGTGTTTAATGTAGTGTCAATGTAGTTGATTAAAATGTATTCATTCATTTACTTATTCATAAAGTATGCTTATTAGTGGCTCAACAATATTTTATGAATAAGTAAATGGGTGAATACATTTTAATCAACTACATTGACAATAACATTTCAATATTAACCTGAGCCATCTTTATATTGTTCAGTTTGCCCATGCAGAAACAAAGACTGTTTCCCTTTTATGCAAGGCTTCTTTTATATACTTTATTTGCAGTTATAGGTCACAAATATTTTGTGTTATTTTTAGTATAATATGATTTTTTCTACATGACTGAAAATGAAATTTGACCTTTTGTTTTTACCATCTAACATATTATTGCTCTTTACAGAAAAGCAGTTGATTTTACTTATTTTGTAGTCAGTCACTACAATAAACACTTACTGATTCTAGTGACATATTAATAAAACCTAATATGCCTTTGATTTTAAGCTACATCATTAATTTAATGACAACTGAAAATATAACCGCATTAAATAGACACATGGTAATAAGTCCCATCTCAGTTTCATATCTTCTAAACGAGTCCTAATATCGATGCTATTCCATAGTTTCTATACAATTGTTTGGACTGTGCCCAAATAATTTGTAGGACATGGCATTTTCTTTTTCACCATACTTTTTGTCATATAAGTCAAAATTTCAAAAATTGTGTTAATGAATACATTTTCCATTAGGAATAAAAACATCTAATTTTTTGCTCAGCAAATATTTACTAAGTTTCCACCATGGAGATATAGTTGACAAAATGTACTGAAGGCCTCTGGACACTGAGCACACAGAAGAGGGACATATGAAGATCCAGCACTGAGAGCAGAGCCGCCCATACTGTTACTTCTTTGTGAATTTAACAGAGGTAATTTCAGTGTCAAATTCAATAATTAATCTTTAAATTAATTAATAATTAAAGTTTTTTTTTCTTTTTTTATCTCTGGCTGCATTTGAGAATCACGCCTGGGCTCCTCTCAGCAACTCAGACCTCTTTATTCTGAGAAGAGCCCACATAGCGGCACACTAGCCAGCTCTTTGTCTGAAAATGTAGTCAGAGATGAGCTCTTTGTACATGGTGGATATATGTAAGAAATACCTGCAACCCAGGGATGCTCAGGGCCTTCAGCAGGCTCAAGTGAACGTTAAATCCATAAAATTGTTACAGGATTGCTAGTGCACACCTACTCTCACAGTTAAATTTAATATTTTATTTATGAAATTAACAGACGAATTTGTCTCACCTGTTAGATTCTAAGCATCATGCAGGTAAAGATGATGTCGACATTCACCCTGCTACTACCCCAGGTGCTGCAATTACCCAACCATAATTGACTATGCTCTTTTTTTCTTTATTTTTTATTTTTGTTTGTTTTGTAGTATCTCATATAGCACTAGCTGTAAAGAACACATCTCTGGAAAGGGCTGCTATAAAATAAGTACTTTCTAGGATTATCCTCCCATGTGTATTTCCCAGGGTTTTCTTGCTGAATGGAGGTGCTCAGCTTCTCAAAGGAGCAAGCAAACAACAAGAAGGGCAACTACATTCTATTAGAATTGAGCTTTCTCCAAGAGCTGATTACTATGTGATTGCCAGCA
>NW_016107466.1:628477-663284 GCF_001604975.1 Cebus imitator | reverse complement strand
GAGTTTGGGTCCTTTGTGGGGACATGGATGAACCTGGAAACCATCATTCTCAGCAAACTGACAGAGGAGCAGAAGATCAAACACCGCATGTTCTCACTCATAGGCGGGTGTTGAATGTTCAGTTCTTAAAAGAATTGACCACATTTTCACTTCACGAACAACAATGAAAAGCATCTGTTATATGCCAGGCACAGTTCTAGATACTATACAAGGTATGCAATATAAATCAATACACATTTTCTGACTGCTATCATGTCTGAGAAGGGGTGCTAGTTTCTGGTGAAGCACTGGTAAGTAAGCAATACACGGTTGGTCCCTATCTTCTGGAGTTTGCAAGCCTATGAGGAGCTTACATTCATATCAAAAAGACAACATCTAGCAATTGACACCATTGACCATTCCCTCTCCATTCAATCTCTTCCCTGCCTTTCATTATCTTCTTTTAAATTTCCGACCATTATGATACCGTTTTAGAGATACCGTTCCTTAAAATGGTATTCCCAGGTCCTATTTGCTTGCTTTGCTTCACTTTCTCTCCTTACACCATCCTTTATTTTCTCTCACTAGACAATTTTATCAATTACTCTGACTAGCACGTGTATGCTAATGATGCTAAAATCCTTTTTTTATTATATGCTTAATTAATCTTTATAGTTCGCAAACTCATGTCAAGCATTGATTGAGTTTTCCTGTTGCCTACCAATAGGGCTGAAACATAGCAGATTTTTAATGTTTTGTAAGAAGCTAGTTTATTAAATTGTTAAATGCTTATTTCCTGAAATATACCCTCCCTCCCTCCCTCCCTCCCTTCCTTCCTTTTCCTTCTTTCTCTCTTTCTTTCTCTCTCTCTTTCTCTTTCTTTCTTTCTTCCTTTCTTTCCTTTTATCTTTCTTTCCTTCTTGTCAGAGTCTTACTCTGTCACCCAGGTTGGAATGCAATGGTGCAATCTCAGCTCACTACAACTGCCATCTCCCAGGTTCAAGGGATTCTCCTGCCTCAGCCTCCTGAGTAACTGGGATTATAGACGTGCACCACCATGGCTGGCTAGTTTTATTTATTTATTTATTTATTTATTCATTTATAGTAGAGACAAGGTTTCACCATTTGCCCAGGGTGATCTCAAACTCCTTACCTCCAGTGATCTGCTCACCTTTCCCTCACAAAGTGCTGGGATTACAGGCATGAGCTACCATGCCTGGACTACTGAAAGATGCTTAATGTCAGAGTTATGTTCTAGATTTATGAAAAGTGAGTTTGCTGTTCTTCAAAATGGCAGGAGACAGAGTTTTCAACACAAAATTGGAATAGATATTATAACTTTAAAGTATAGGTTGCCCAGATCCATTGATGTTGTGGCAAATGACAGAATTTTGTTTTTTTCTTTTTTTTTTTTGCTCCTCTTCCAAAGATAAGAGCTTCAGTGGTAGTTTCTATATTCATCAGAAAACCTTTTTTTTTAATTTAAGTTCTGGGGTACATGTGTAGATCTTTCAGGATTGTTACATAGGTATACTTTTCATTTTTTTAAGGCTGGGTAGTATTCCATTATGTATATATGCCACATTTTCTTTATCCTGTCATGCACTTTTGCATACTTAGCTTTAATTTATATCTTGGCTATTGTGGATAATGCTGCAATCAGCATAGGGGTGCAGATACCCCTTTGACCTACTGATTTCCGTTCCTTTGGATATGCGCCAAGAAGTGGAATTTCTGTATCATCTGGTAGTGATATTTTTAGTATTCTTTTTTTTTTTTTTTTTTTTTTTTTGAGCTAAGATCTTGCTCTGTTGCCCAGGCTAGAGTGCAGTGACGCTATCCTAGTTCCCTCTATTTTTGTGAGTCCTTAACATTTAACTCTTTGGACCTGGATACTTGGAGGATTTACATATTGAAGAAAGTGGATGATCCACAGAAATGTTTCTGGTATTTATGTTTTGTTTTCCAGACAGATTGGGAAGATTTGCATTCAATATACTAAGAAACATTTTATCCTCATTCAGGATGAAGGTTTCCTGAAGTTGACTGTATTTACTAGTGCCTTCAAGAGGAAAGAAACTGATCTTCAGTTCTTCATCATTGGTTGACAGTGACAGTGGGATGCCCTGAGGAGGAGTGGGGTGGAGCTGTGAGCTCCCCATGGGAGCCTCCAGCAAGTGAGTCCTGGCATCAGAAGCTTGAGTTGCCCGTGGTCTACACTGATTCTGATCTTTGTAACTATCTTTCAGTCAGCTTACAGCACTCTCTTCCCATCTTCCTCTTGCAACAAGAGGAAGGAATACTGCACATCTGGACAAGCAACACCAATTACCTTAAACATTTTAACTCTTCTCAGACACACCTAGCAATGCAGGCACTACAGCCTGAACCACCATTCCCTGCCTTCTCTCCACTTGAAACTCCTTGGTCCCAAACTCTTCACTCAACCCAATAGCAGGAGAAGAACCACGAGATTCTGAGCATGCCACAGACTACAGAGTGAGACACCCTGAATCCAAACCCCAACTTGGCCACTTTTATCTGTTACTTAACTTCTCCATGACTGGGTTTCCGTGTTCCTCAAACAGAGGGACAATACCTAATTCAAGATAACTATTTGAAAAGTAAAATCATGCTCAGTGAAAATTTCTATATTTTCTATCTTCATTAATGTTGGTTAAAAAAAAGATAGAGAAAATCTTGGCATTTATTCTGTTGGTGACTTTCAGAGCTATGGGAGCCTCATTATATGAGGCCACTCGGAGGTACATTTATTTTTAATCTGTGCAAGAGGAAATTGAGGCTCAGGCAAGTTAAGAATTTTGCCAGAGATTCATACTTTTAGTAAAAAGCACAAGTTGGGATTAAAACCAAGGTTTCTCTGAATTCAAAGCTGTGTTAGTTATTTTCTTCACTCTTACCAAGCTATATGTATGATTCTCTCACAGCATTCTTTCTATGGCTCTGAAGTTGTTTATGCAGCAAGACCTGAGTTCTGGAGGGCAGGGATCCCTGATCACCTTCCTCGGCTCGGCCTTGCCCAGTGTCTGAGATGGAAGGGGTAAGGGTACCACATATATCACTCAATAAATGAGGCAATAAATTATCTTTCTCACACACTCCACAGTGTACTGCCATGCTTTCTGTTTTCAGGAGTTTCCCCAAACTGGTTCCCAATCCTTCTAATAGAGAGGACCGTTTTCCCAGTGAGAAACTGGGAAGTGAGCTAAACAAAAGTAAAACTACAATCAAACATGCTGACTTTTGCTCTGGCTTCATTGTGACCTGCCCTATCCAAAGGGAAGATCAGCAGTGGGAACTACCCTCACTTGAAGCAGGTGTTCCTGCCAGGCAAACCTTTGTTGGACCTCTGCTTTGCCATTTACAGGCTGTATGCTCATCTGTAAAATGTGATATTAATCCGTATTTCAGCTTAGTCATGAACATGAGAGATTTCAGCACACAGCAGGCACTGTGCAATATTTGTGCCTTCAATGATGCTTTCTCTACCACCGTATCCCCAACCCTATAAATCGGTTTAAGGTGGATGAGTTCTCACAACTGAATGAGTACCCCAAGATTAGCAATATTCCTCCATACAGGCCTCCAACACAGGCCCCACCAATAACCCCTAGGACCACCGCCCACTCCCCAGAGTGCATTCCACTGATCCATGCATTCCACAATACCAAGCCCTTTCATGCATCATCCTTTTGTGAGTCATAACCTAAAAAGACAGACTGGGGGCTACATAAGCCATTCATGTTTTTCCTAAAGGAAAATGTGCCTTGTTGATAAGATTGAACTAGCATTTGCTCACAATTTAAGATATACCTAGCTTTCTATTAATCTTTTTCATTGATGTGAACTCATTTGATGAATATAATGGCCACAACAGTTGGGATTATTATCTCCATTTTATAAATTAGACCCTCAAGGTTCAGGGAAGTTTTGAATTTGTGTATTTATTTTGTACACATTTACTGAAGACCTTCCATACAACCAGGAGTCATATAACTTGGAGGGACTACAAACATCAATTGGTAAGGAAGCAGGTTACTTGAGTTCACAACCTAGTCCTATAACCCTGAGCAATGTGACTAAGGTCACTTTGCCTCTGTTTTCTCATCTCTACAATAGAGGTTGAGTTTTTATGAGATTTGAATATGTGAGATGCAAAATGAAAAATATTTAGCAAGGGTCTGGCATACAGAAATGTTCATGTGTTCACTATTGTTAAGAGGACATGGTAAGAAACAGTACAGGAATTCAAAGACTGACCACAAGTAAACAAATAGTTGGTCTATGTTTCACAGTGGAGCAATTAACAAGAGTCAGTGCATACGTAAAGGTGGAGATAATCAACTCTGCTAGAGAAAATAAAGGCTCCAAATGAATGTGATCCTAGGATAGCAGGTGGGCAGATTTACTAGATTCCTAGGCAATACTCAAGGACACATGCTGCCTTCAAGAGGGGCACCACTTTCCACACAGGTCTGCTGTTAAGGAGTGCTCAGTGTATGCCCCTAATAACTCTCTGCAGAATTAAACAAAAACACAGTCTGGGTCCAAAATTGTCTCCAGCAAGGACGTAGAAATGCATTCGATAAATGCATGATGATTTCATAAAAGCTCAAGAAACCCCTTCCTGGAGAAAAAAAATTAAAAAGTGCATGCATATAAGTACATCTCACAGGTAATGAGAAAGCAACCTCAGGCCCACAGGTCCAGAAAACCTAGCTGGTCTGAAAATCTCACCCAAAATTATATAAAGACAGGGAAGGCAAATCCAATCATCAGAAATATCATCTCAAAATTCTTAATTCATTCCTCAGTTGTTTTCTTCTCAAATAAGGTTCTTTTGGAGGGTATTTCGAGGGATAGCTTCTCCTGAGAAAATATCACTGACTGACATTTAGAAATAATACAATTTCCAGTTATAAACCATCCTTTGCACTGTGTCCGTTTTAACAAGAAAGAAAGAGAGAGGTGATAGGAAAGAGAGTGATAAGCGGTATTCACATCCATGGGGGAGAGGACACAGGAGAGTTTACTTTTGAAAAATAAAATGGGCTTACTCATTGAAGGAGGCCATGCATAGATTGCTATAAATACCTTTGTGCCTTTAGCTATAAAGAAATGCCTGAGACTGTGTGATTTATAAAGCGAAGAGTTTTAATTGGCTCATGGTTCTGCAGGCTTTACAGGAAGCGTGGTGCTGGCATCTACCTATTCAGCTTCTAGGGAGGCCTTGGAAAGCTTACCATCAAAGTGGAAGGCAAAGTGGGAGCAGCACATCACATGGCAAAGAAGGAACAAGAGAGAGAGAGGTGCCACGTGCCTTCAAACAACCAGATCTTGTGAGAACTTACTCACTCTCTTGCGGACAGCACCAAGGGGACAGTGCTAAGCCATTCGTGAGAAATCCACCCCCATGAGCCAGTCACCTCCCACCAGGCCCCACCAACAATACTAGAGATTATAATTCAACATGAAATTTGGGTGGGGACACATATAAAAACTATACTCAATTACTACCGATAGGAAGAGATGCTCACAACATGACAACAATGTGCTGAGTACCTTAGGGAGTTTTTTCACTAACTCATCACCCCAGGTGAGATGGGTATAATTTTCTCTATATTTCAAATGTGGAAACTGGGCTACAAAGTAACTTACCAAAGATCACTTAGAAAGTCTGAATTCAGATTCAGGTCTCTAGATTCTGTAAACCACATTTAAAATCATGATGGTGTTTCTAATTTACTCAGATTCCCTTGAAAGTTATCATGGTTAAGGACAGACAAGCACATACGTTAAAAAGCCAGCACAGAAAGTATAAGACACACAGGCTCCTCATGTGACATAAACTTTGATGCTATTTAGTATTTACTGGTGTCTAGATTCTAATTTGTCTTCCTTTCACTTAAAGGAAAAGGTCAAGCGGGGGGATGGAGGGTAACGTTTAATTTGGTTTGGGTGGAAGTTTTCTCTTGTCAGTGTTAAACAGATGACTCCCTTGTCCTGGCATGCACAGTGTGATTCTGTTATTGTCAGGTGTCTTATGTGTGATTACATTATTGTTCTCTGTCAAATCATTTTCAGAGAGGAAGCAGGGCATGGAACTTAAAGTCTGAGAACTAAACACAGAATAGAATACATAAAAGGAATAATAACATTTACCCCATAGGCCTGTTGTGGGAATAGGACACACACAGGCTTGTGTTTGCAGAGACTCTGGGGGGACCCCTGGCACATAGTAGGCACTTCATGAATTCTCCTCTCCTTCTGTGTTAAAGCAGTTTAAGGACTATTAGAGGCATTATTAAAGAATAAAAATGAAATAGACTGTGCTGTTGAGCTCTGTATTTAATTTAAAAAATCCTTTTAGGAAATGAATGGAAAACATTTTTGCATTTGCAGTAGAGCAGAAAATAAGGTGATTATGGATATCAAAAATTGACTGTAATCACAAGTCACAGATGAAGAGTTACAGCATTGGCTCCTGAAAGGAAGGGAGAGGATGAAGTTTGGATTAGAGTTCAAATAGATTTGCAGAAATGAGAGAGAACATAACAACTGTTATGGGCTTACTTTAGTAGGATAACTCAATATGGAATAGTGGAAAGAACATAGAGTTGACCTAAATTTTCCTGAAGCAGACTGTTGAAAAAGTTAATGAATCATTTCAAAAAATACTTTATTGTCAATGTCATCATCATTGTTGTTGACATTAGTATAAACCATCTATTGATTTTTTCCCAAATACACATGACTATTTAAATAACAATTAGCAAATGACTACTATGTGTTAGACACTACTAACGTGGTATTCTGTTTAAACTTCTTAGGAATCATCTACAGTAGATATTATTCACATGTTGTAGTTCAACAAGATGAATCTCAGAATTGCCTGCTCCTCTTCAAGTATTGATCATTTGAATGGGGAAGTATAGAGTTTACTTGATATACATTGAAAAGCTGATATATTCTGGTTGTTTTGCATGCATTGACTAATTGTATCATCAAAACCACACAAGATTTACATGTTATCACATCCTTTTTACATATTTGGAAGTGCAGTTTCACAGAGTTAGAGAAATTTGCCCCAAATCACATGGTTATAAATGGCAGAGGCAAAAATGGGGTCCTGGTTTGTCTGATTCTGCCAAGACGTGACTCAGAAAACCTGGTACATCTCTAATGATCGTAATATACATTCTTAGTCTAAGACTCTCAGTCTTAGAGCAAAATCAATGATGAAAGTCATGCCTAATGGCTCAGTCCTTTTTCTTTCAACAAAGTCTAATTCTATTCATTTATGGTCATTTGTTGTACATAATCATCATCAACCTGCCAGGTCAACAGCTAATTATTTTCGTTGTGTTTTAGGCAAATAAATTTGCCCATCTGCAATATGAAAAATGGGACCTGATCAACACAGAAACAATTGTTCCAAGCTTGCAAACTCCCAGGAGTCTAATGAGCAATGGCTTACTGAATAAGCAATTGCAAAACAAAATTACATTAGTGTGGTTTCTTTAAGAATAAAGAGCAATCTACTGGCTTTCGTGCCTTTGTAATAAAGAAATTTAGTAGCTGTGGATTGAGCAGTGGAAAAAGCACAAAGAGAATGCATATACCTTTCACCTGACTGTTTCTGACATTACAGCACACCTGGGGCACACCCTCACTCACTGCCCTCCAGGACTGCATACATGCCAGAACTTTTGCCCTCAACCTGCTTGCTTAGCCAAAGGTAACACCCTCAGCACCTAACCAGAGGCTTTCTATGGGAGCAGATGCTTATATTTTTGAATGGCTGGAACACTCGGGTTATGTTTGAGCCTGTTAAAAGAGGAGATAGGGTGCTTAATGTGTGAAAAGATGAGCTTTGGTCTTAATCAGATCTGAATTTGAATCCAGTCTCTTATTTACTAGCCATGTGTTTTGGACAAGTGGCTCAACTCTTTTCAGCTAACGTGTCAAATCTATAAGATGGGGTAAAAATTTTTCATTCCTTTCAATATTCTTAAAAGTATTAACTAAAATAAAAACAAAAAATCAAACTGGATACTGCATTAGACTATTCATACATTGCTATTGATGGCAGCAATGGGCCACTTGGAGTGGCTACTTCCAAGACACTGGCTGCATCAGGGGAGGTGCAGCTGGACTGGACACTCCATGGAGCCAGCGCGAGCCAGAAACAGGCAGGAGGCCCACCCTCCTGGACACAGCTGCAGATGTCCATTTGAGGCTGTGGAGCCAGAACTCTGTGTTCTTGGGGGCTGGGGGCAGACAGTAGCCCCACCCTCCTGATTGCAGTTGCAGCTGTGGACCCAGGCATCTCTGCACTCTCAGGGATCTGTGAAGGCCCCCACTTACACCTTCAGGCTCAGATGTGTCTGCTCCCGCTGCCTGGTCTCTTCCTGCTCCTGCACCTGTTACAATCTCAGAGTCTCCGAGTGAGGTTGGGGCTGATCCCAGGTGTTGTGGCAGCCTGGTGAGGTGTGTGCACACTTCCAGAAGAGCTGACACGCCAGCCCCCTGCTGCCTCAGTCCCCTCCGGACCTTGGGCACCAACAAGCATGGGACGAAGGCCAAAGGGGTGCTGAGGACAGCTTGGTGCCTCACAGCATGAGCAGCCCGGGTGTCGTGAATAGCGGCAGGAGGCAGACAGGCTCCAGGGCAGAAGAGTGTGGGTCATCTGTAAAGCCCCACTTTCAAGGTGGGGAAAACTTGAATCCTGGGGGCCTGGCTGCCAATCCTGCAGACTGGAGTGGGAACTTGTGGTGCTTTTTCCAGGCCCACCCATGGCCTCCCATGGACCAATCAGTACCCACTTCCTCCCCTATGAGACCCATAAAACCCTGGACTCAGACTTGAGGAGTCAATGACTGGGTGTGGAGAGCACCTACCCACACCAGTGTCTCCTTTCTGCTTAGAGCTGAACACTAGACAAGATGGTTGTCTAGTGGGGAGAAGCTACCCATTGCAGGTCTCCTCTGAACACTTCTGTCACTCAATAAATCTCCTTTTTGCCTTGTTCACCCTCCACTTGTCTGTGTACCTCATTCTTCCTGGACACAGGACAAAAATCCGGGATCTGCCAAATAGTGGGGCTAAAAGAGCTGTAACACATACAGGTCTGAAATATGCCCCTTGCTGGCCACATTGCAGAAGGACAGAAGAAAGAAGGAGATAATAGCTGCAGCCCTTTGGGGACCCCACACCTAGAAGCTCCCTAAGCTAGGGCTGTGATACCCTCTTTGGATCTCTGTGGTTGCTGGCATCTCTGAGCTTCTGAGTGTCACTGCATTCCCTGGTGCCAGCGTGGAAGCTGCTTGTGGTATGCCTGGACCAGCCACAGCCTAACAGGAAGCCAAGCGGGGAGCTGACACCTGTGCTGGCACCTGGAATGGCCTGACCTACTGAAATCAGTGTGCCTGGCTGTATGCAGTGACTGGATGCCAAGCTCACTCACTCACACACCTCTCACCACTCCACTCACGCTTGGCAAGCATGGGGTCTAGGCCAGCAGGACGAGCCAGGTGCAGCCTGCCACGCCGAGTGTGTGGAACGAGCCCAGGGGGCCAGAGCAAAACTCTAGCAAAGGCACCACTGCCACAGAGGTTTCCAACCATAAAAACCTCAGCCTCAAGATCCCGTGACACTGTAAAGAAATACCCAAGGCTGTATAATTTGTAAAAAAAGAATTTTAATTGGCTCACAGTTCAACAGGCTGTACAAGCATGGTGCCTGCAACTGCCTGGCTTCTGAGGAGGCCTCAGGAAACTTTTACCAAAAAAGTGAAGCACGAGGAGTTACATCATATGGCAAAAGCAGGAGCAAGAGAGAGGGTGAGGGAGATGCCACACACTTAACCAGACCTTGTGAGTACTTGCTCACTATTGCAAGGAAAGTTCCAAGCTATGAGGGATACACCTCCATGGCCCAAGCACCTCTTGCCAGGCCCTACCTTCCATACGGGAGCTTACATTTCAACGCTGGGTTTGTGGGGGGACAAACATCCAAGCTATATCAAACACCAAGCTGATGACTGTGTGTGTGCGCACGTACATTGTGTGTGTGTGCATGTATGTGTTTGTGTGTGTGACTGATGTTGACATTTAAGGAAGACAAATCAAGTTGATTGGCAATGAGTAGTATGTCCCAGCAAAGTCACATCCCAATCAAGGCTATGTTTCTACATTTTGTAATTTCCCTGAAATTTTTACAAGATGAGGAACTAGGGAAGCAGGATCAACAACAGAGCAGAGCAAATACAGCTAAACGGCTTTGAACAGATTCGGCTTATGCTCTTGTAAGTAGCTTATTCACTCCAGTTTTAGGAAAACAGGAAGTAATAAGATTAAAGTTCCAAAGCTCAAATGAAAACATAATGTCAGATCTAGTCCAAGTAGGATTTAGGTTCAGGAAAGAAGTTGAAATACTCCATAAAATTAAAACAAAATGAATAAGCTTATAATAAGTCTGAGGTACATAGTCTCCTTATATTTTGTAAATTCTTAGTGGAGCACTACATGGAAAATAATAAACTGAGAGGGTTTATTTAGGAAGCCTGCTGCTGAGCAGGAGATATGGGCCAGGCATTTTCAGGATATGTACACTAGCGTCACACATGGCATCTACCATTAGGGACTCAGCAAGGAATAGATCAGTAGCTTGCAAACTCTTTGATCACAGTGCACTCAGTAGGGCCAAAAAATCTCTAGACCTGTATATTTATCTCATTCTCATTTGTAAGTATTCAATTATAACAAAGAATTAGAGAGAAATATCCACATGTTACTCATTATTTGTTTCCTCTGATACTTTATGTACATAGTAACCACAAAACAAAGTAATTCAAACTTTAAAATGAACAATTAGTTTTATCAATTGTGTAACACAAGTTACTTAAGTGGCAAAATTTCAGATATAGTCTCTTACCAATCAAAAATTACTGTATACGCACATTTGGACTAATTATTGGCATCTGTTACAGAAATGGGTATAGGTACTATTATATTTAAACATATTTAAGCTGCAGTTTATACAAATATTAAAGTTCAATTATAAGAATGTTTTAAAAATATGCAATACTCTCCCTCTAAGGACAACTGAAACAGCACCCAGTAAACTAAATTGCTAATGAGGAAATTAAACTAATAGTAATTTGCGACATAAAGTAAAACGAGCATAAATTCCTCCACCAGCTCAAGGCAAAACTGGGGCTACATCAGGTATGATGTTTTTTTCAACTTATGAAATTCTCAAAATCTATTTGTAGGTGTGCACATTAGGAACTGTAAAACTTTCACAGAACTGCATGAGTCAAACTTCTCAGAAAATTATTGACTAGTCCTCAGGGAATTCTAACTTTTATGAGGCATTCTTACTTTTAGGAGCCATTATGAACACATTGAATGGATTACTAGCAAATAACATTCAGCTGTGTGTTTACAATAAAAACAAAATAAAGCACAGACCATTTATCAGCACGTTAGGTGCATGTACTCATAGACTCAGGACAATAAAAATAAATAATAATAGCTTATACTTACTTACCACTGAGTATGTGCCGAACACTGTTTTGAGTGCTTTGTAGGCATTTATTTATTCTAAAATTGTATTTTATTGTGGTAAGAAAGTTTAACATGAGATCTACCCTTGAACAAAACTTTAAGTGTGTAGTACATTATCGTTAGTAATAGGCACAGTGCTGTACAGCAGACCTTTATAACTTACTCATCTTTCTTAACTGAAAATGTATGCCCTTGACTAGCAACTCTTCATTCCAGGCTCTGGCAGCCACCTCTCTCCAGGCCCTGGCAGCCACCATTCCACTCCTTTATTCTATAAATCTGACTATTTTAGATACCTCTTTTAAGTGGAACCATGCAACATTTTTCCTTCTGTAACTGACTTATTTCACTTCGCATAATGTCCTCAAAGTGTATGCACGTTGCCACATATTACAGAATTTCCTTCTTTTTTAAAGGCTGAATAATATCCCATTGTGTATTAATAAACTGGAACATTTTATCGGTCAGTGTTTTGGGGCTTGATTAATGAGAGATGGTGTCCCTGATTCTGATATGTGGATGCACTGCTACAATGAGGCTTTTTGATTCCAGCTTCAGAAGCTGACTTTGGACTTCTGTTGATTTTACCAGTATTCCTATCTGGGGGTCTGTTGAGTGACCAACCTGCTCCTCACGGTATATGACACAATTCTTTATTCATTTATCTTTCTATGAAAATTTGAGTTGTTTCCACATCTTTGTTATAGTGGATAGTGCTGCAATGAATACCGTAGGGCTAATAAGTATTGGAGATCTTGATTTAAATTTGTTAGGGTAAATAAATACTCAGAAGTGGGATTACTGGATCATATAGTAGCTCCATTTGTAATTGTTTTAGGAACCTCCACACTGTTTTCCATAGAGGTTGCATTATTTTGCATTCCTTCTAATGGCACAAGGATTGCAATTTCTCCAAATCCTTGCCAATACTTGTTCTTTTTTATCTTTGCCATCCAAACAGTTGTGAATTGATAATTCACTGTGGTTTTGATTTTCATTTTCCTTATGATTTGTTATATTGAGCATCTTTTTGATAGTTGTTGCCAATTAGGAGGTGTTCTTTGGAGAACTGTGTATTCAAATCGTGACCTCATTAAAAAAAAAATCAGATTATTAGTTATTTTGCTGTTGAGTGGTAGGGGCAACTTAATATATTTTGAAAATTATCCCCTTGTCAATATATGTTTAGCAAATATTTTCTCACATTCCATAGGTTATCCTTTTACTCTCAAATGTTTCATTTGCTACGCAGAAGCTTCTGTGTTTGATGTTATCACACTGATTATTTTTGCTTTCTTTGACTATGCTTTGGTGTCAGATCAATGAAAATGATTGCCTAGGCCAATGCCATAAACATTTCTCCTGTGTTTCCTTCTCAGAGTTGTACAATCTTAGATTTTATATGTAAAAATTTAATCCATTTTGAGTTGATTTTTGTTTAAAGTGTAAGAGCCCAGTTTCATTCTTTTGTATATGTATATCCAATTTTCCCAAAACCATTTGTTGAAGAAATTATCCTTTCCCTGCTGTGTATTTGTGGCACCCTTATTTAAGATCAGTTGACCATACATATATGCATTTATCTTTGAGCTCTCTCTTTGGTTCCATCATCTATACATGCCTGTCTTTATACCAGTACCATAATGTATTGAATACTGTTGCTTTGTAATATATTTTGAAATCAGGAAGTGTGATCTCTAGCTTTGTTCTTTTTCAATATTAATTTGGCCGTTTGGGTTTTTTGTGATATCATATAAGTTTTAATTTATTTTTACTTTCTGTAAAAGTACGATTGGAATTTTGATACAAATGGCACAGAATCTGTAGATTATATGAGGTAGTATAGAATTGTAATGATACTGTCTTTCAGTTAATGAACAGGAGGCACCTTTCCATTTGTCCTTTTTAATTTCTTTCATCAATGTTTTGTAGTTTCCAGTTTATGTCTTTTACCTCCCAAGTTTATTTCTAAGTGTATTATTTATTTTAGTCCTATTGTAAATAGAATTGTCTTTCTAATTTCCTTTTCAGATAGTGTAATATTACTACATTAAATTTACAACTGATTTTGTATGTCAATTTTGTATCCTGCAACTTTACAGAATTTGTCTACAGTTGTAACAGGTTGTATTAATAATGGAGTCTCTAGGAGTTTCTATATAATATCATATAATTTACAGACAGAGACAAATTTACTGTTTTCTTTGTGATGTGTATTTTTAAAATTCTTCTTGCCTAATTGCTCTGGCTAGGGCTTCCAGTACTATATTGAATAGAAATGGTGAGAGTGGGCATTCTTGCCTTGTTTTTGATCTTTGAGAAAAAAGCTTTCAGTTTATCACTAATAGAGTTGGGACATTTGTCCCTACCCAAATCTCATGTTTAATTGTAATGCTTGATATTGGAGGTGGAGCCTGGCAGGAGGTGATTGATTCATACTGGTGGATTTCTCATAAATGGCTTAGCATCATCCTTTTGGTGAGGTTCTCATGGTAGTGAGTGAGTTCTCACTAGATTTGGCTGTTTAAAAGTGTGTGGCACCTCCCTATCTCTCTCTCTTTCCCCTTCTCTGGTCATGTGACATGTCTGCTCTCCCTTCACCTTCTGTCATGTTTGTAAGTTTCCTGAGGCCTCCCTAGAAGCTTAGCAGATGCCAGCATCATACATGCTGTACAGTCTGCAGAACTGTGAGCCAGTTACTTATACATTTTTCCTTTATAAATTACTGCATCTCAGAAATTCTTTATAGCAATGCAAGAATGGCCCAATACAATCGCCACTGAGAGTGCTGTCATAACTCCTCAATAACTATAAATGAAATATATAATAATATCAACTCATTTAAGACAAAAAAGAAGATATTGCATATTTGTACCTGGATTGAGAGATTCTTGGTCTCAAATCCTGTTGATCTGCTCACTTTCTGACATTGACAAGTTAAACAATATCTATGGAGCCTCTTTCTACCCCCATGAAATATCTCAGTTTTAAACAAAATAACACTTATAAAATTCTTTCACTTAGAGCCAGATGCACAGTAGGCACTATTAGCTAATCTGAATCTGAAATTGAATTTGGCAAGAAAGGAAAAGATATATTAAAATTCTTTAGTCTGTGACTTTCATATCTACCTAGATCAAAATACACTTTTCTCATGTGTGTTTTTGAGACATTTTCCATTATGCTTTGCAATATCTTCATGTTATGAGCAATTGCTTAATACATAGATATAGATACAGATACAGCTCTATTAAAGTACATACCTTAAATGTATAAAAAGTGTTTTTTCTTACTGGATCATATAAATTAACTGGATAGTGGATAGAATTCAGTACTGATTCACTTAGAGTGCAAAATATTGAAGCATTGGATATTTAGTTTTACATTCACCATGGGAAATACGTGGAAGACATTTATTTATGTCTGCATGTGATTTGAGTAAGAGCTGCCATTCTGAAAGGTGGATATTATTCCTGATATTGCCTTTTTAAGAATGGAGAATATAAAACCATCAGGAGCAGGCTGGTCACTAAACAGGCCCCCAGATAGGAATATTGGTAAAGTCAACGTAAGTCCAACGTCAGCTTCTCAAGCGGAAGTCAAAAAATCTCATTGTAGCAGTACAGATAGTGCCCCTGCGTCGATATATCAGACTCAGGGACACTATCTCTCAATAATCAAGCCCCCAAAACACTGATAGATAAAATGCTCCAGTTTATTAACTAAAAACAAGGCTTATGACTGACAAAGGGCATTAAATTCAAGCATTTGAGTCAGTAAACCCTCTGATTATGGAAACTCTTTCAAATAATGAAAAATAGGTCTATTAATTAATTCATTTATTCATTCATTCATTATTTAGGATGCATATTTAGCAAAAGTGGAAATTGTCTGTCATTTGGAAGTTTACAGATTCGCTGAAGTGTTAGATGTACAGTAAAATGTAAATAATTGTAAAATTACATGTGTGCAAGTAGACATAAAGAAGTACATGGCATAATGCTATGTGAGCCTCAAGCAGTATGAAGGTGGTCCACTTACTTGTCCTCAACTACAAAATCCTGTTGAACTCATGCCTCCATTTTCATAGATATAAAAATTTCTACAGTCAGGACTTAAACTTGAAAAAACAACACTTTCAATTCTCCATATAATAAGCCCATGTTTCTACATTTTCTTTATTTTTTACAAAGGTATACATATGCCATTTTTATTAATCCTTATTTTATGGAGTTTTTTTCAGCCAACTTCTTAATTACTTATGTGGATGACATATAATTATACCTTGAACTTAATATATACGTTGAACTTAATATATTTGAATGATTCTCTGGTTAGCTCAGATTATTGATTAAATTTTCTTTCTATATTCCCTGAACTGACCATACCTCTTCACTTGTCATGTTCCTACTTGAGATGTTAATAAAAATCAATTAGATTAGAGATGAGAGTCACACCTGTGCTGTTCCTGCTACCATTGCTGATCAAAAAATCATAATAAAAAATCATGAATACTATTCACTTTTCAGAATGGCAGAGACTTTTGCTGTTCCTGCCTGTGTATTTGATACATTTTCTGCAAATTACTGAATTCATCTATCAGGGGATGGCTCTTCCAGATTTGGAGAAGTCACGATCTTTCAGCTAAATTTCACTAATGGTTTATGTCCAAATAGAATGCAGAATCTTACCTGGAGGTGGAGCAGGCTGATTAATGGCCCTTCTGTTTCCTTCAGCTACGTGTTGAGTAGGCTGGTCACAAAGAGTTTCCAAGTACCATTTCACAGAAATCTACACACAAGTGTTCACGTGTTGATTCTAAGAAATGCCCGCTTGTGTAGTGCATTACCTAAACAATCAAGGGCAGAAAGAACAATAACACATGAATTATTCCCCTGAGAAAAAGCAGGTAGCTAAAATTCATTGAATTCTCAGAATATAACACCTGACTTCCTCACCTCCTTTTCTAACCTGCTGCTAATATGATTTAGTCTGAAAAGTGGGTGGAGTGAAATAAAGAACGACAAGGGTTGATGTTCATAGGTGTATTCTTCTACCAGTGGAAATGTTTATAAAACTAAAGAAAATGATCAAAGGGGAGTATACATGATTTATTGTCTAGAATACAGTTCTGTAATTCTCACAGCAGTGCCAGCTCAGGAACTTCTGTTGAATTCCATTGTTTGAAGGTATTTCAGACCTCAAAATTAAAGAGATGAAGCAAGTTGCAGGATTTTGTGAAATGAGTTCATCATTTGGAGGCTGCTTGGCTGTTTGGCATATGCAAGAGGGTAAGAAAAAAATGTCTTCTATTTTAAATATCTAGATATTTGAAAATCAACCCATGCTGAAATTTGTCATGGAATCAGCCACGCCATTCTCGTTAAGTTTACAATGCCTATTGTTAAAAGAAATAGTTCTTACTGTGTGGAGAAAATTATACCCAGCAATTCCAGCCTATAATAGTCTGCAAAAATAACTCCTTAATTGACTGTTGAGAGTAATGATAACATTTAAAACATAATGTTGGCACCAGAAAATTTAGTGCAGAAGACCAATCTCTGCGGGTTGAGCTGTCAGTAAAGCGACCCATTGAATCTTTCTAAGCTAATTCAAATGAAAACTCTAAGATTAAAAGTGATAACACACAGTATCAATGAGATAAGAATTTCTGCAAAATTAGATTACAACCTTTTTGTGACCATAAAAAGCATATTATCATTGATACTACTAAATCAATCACTGCAAGAATATTATTTTT
This sequence comes from Cebus imitator, assembly GCF_001604975.1. Lineage (NCBI taxonomy): Eukaryota > Metazoa > Chordata > Mammalia > Primates > Cebidae > Cebus > Cebus imitator. The sequence goes on along the minus strand of NW_016107466.1, from coordinate 645,953 downwards.
ACAAGTTAAACTACTGCTTCTTAGTTTGAACATGAAGAGTCTGGTCTGTTGTTGTTGTTGTTTGCTATTTGAGAAAAGAAATGATGCTTCTTTTATATATATTTTGTCTGAAGAGGGATGAATGGTTTAGAGGCAGCTTTGTGACAAAGAAATCACACCATTTACCCATAGCATCACCAAAGGTATCATTTAGTTTCAAATGAAAAAAAGAAACATTTGCAGAGTATTAAATTGTAAAATACAATAACCTCTACAACTTGTCACCTGGCCACTTATTGACATCCCATCGCAATTTGTTAAAACATAAGTTTATTTTTGTCTTTGTGCAACATAGGTAACTATTTCCAGAGAACTCTGTTCATTTCTCAGCAATTCAGACATCTTTGATGAATAGTTTTTATTTAAGATATTGTTTTTCCTGTTGAGTGAGGAATTATCTTTATGTCCTAGGTTTGATCGTTCAGTAGGACAACAAAGAACAAGAGAATAATCTTCTATTTACACAAACAAGCAAATTCTAGACAATAGATTTAAGACTATAACATCTTGACCACTGACTTCTCTGAAGCAAAATGCACATGATAAGAACATAAACTCTTATGGGACCTGAGGATGAATTCTGGCTACATTTCAGGGTAGCAATATGAGTTTGGCAAAGCCAGGTGACTGTTCCTCCCTGAGTTTCTTATCAGTAAAAAGTGTATAATAAATATGATAGGCTTGGTATGAGAATTAAATTAAATATAAACCATGAAGCTTGATACGTGAAAAACACTTGGCATATTGAATTATCATTATTAACATTATCATCTTCATCAGTATTATTTGTGCTTCAAAATTACATTAACTTAATAAGTATTAAAATATGATGCCTTGCTTAAGATAACAACTCTTGGAGAATACTGTTTCTTCTGTCTGAAGGACCTTCAGATGCAAAGGTGGCCTGGAAAGTATTCATCAACTTGCAAGATCTACTTTTAAATATTTAAAAAGCAGTAGATAGGCGGAGATAGTTGATTAATCTTTGATTATCCTGGCAGATTAATTAATGCCATTTTCTTTGTATCTACTGCTCAGGGCTTAAGGGAACACAAACTTTTGGACTTTCATTTGGCATGTAAGCATTCTCTGGCTTCTCATTTTACCTAACAGAGTTTGAATTCCTTGAAGATAACTCCAGAACCTGGCATGTAGTAGGTGCTGAAGTATGCTTCTTAAAGAAGAGACTGTTTCTATGACATTTGGTTATCTTTTAAAATTGACTTTATTTTTAGAAGAGTTTTAGATTCAGAGCAAAGTTGAGTGGAAAGCATAGAGTTCCCATATATCTTCTGCCCCCATACACATATAGAGTCCTTCAATATGAACAAGCAACACCAGAGTGGTGCATTTGTTACAATCAATGAACATAAATTAACACATCATTATCACACAAAGTCCATAGTTTGCATCAGGGTTCACTCTTGGTTTTGTATGTTGTATGTGTTTAGAAAAATACACAAGGACACGGGTCTATAATTATAGTATCATACAGAATTAGTTTGATGAAAATCCTAGTGTGCCCTAAAAATACTCTGTGCTCTGCCTAATCCATCCTTCCTTTCCTTCTAACTCCTTGTGACCACTGATTTTATTGCTGCCTCCATAATTTTCTCTTTTTCAGAATGTCATGTAGTTAGGGTCATACAGTGTGTAGCCTGTTAAGATTGGCTTCTTTCACTTAATAATATACATTTAAGTTTCTTCCATATCTTTTAATGTTTTGATAGCTTATTTCTTGTTAGTGCTGAATAATGTTCCATTATCTGGAAGAACCACAGTTTATCTATTCCCCTACTGAAGAACATCTTGGTGCTTCCAAGTTTTCACAAGTATGAATAAAGCTGTTGTAAACATTGTGGGCAGGTTTCTGTGTGGACATAACTTTTTAATTTATTTGGATAAATATCAAGGAGCATGATTGTTGGATCATGTTGTAAGAGTATGTTTAGTTTTGTATATGTTTAGTTTTATAAGAAGCTGCCAGCCCGTCTTTTAAAAGAGCTGTTTCATTTTGCATCCATACCAGCAATGAATTTGGGTTTCTGTTGTTTTATATGCTGGCTAGCATTTGGTGTTATCAGTGCTTTAGCTTTTGGACATACTACTATTTATGTAGTAGTATCTCATTGTAGTTTTAATTTCCAATTTTCTAATGACATATGATGTTGGGCAACTTTTCATAAGTTATTTGGCATCTAAATATCTTTTTTCGTGTAGTGTCTTCTGAGGGCTTTGGCCTGGTTTTCAATTGGGTTGTTTGTTTTTTTATTGCTGACTTTTAAGGGTTTTTCACAGTGTGGTTCTGTATCAGGTATGTATGTTTCAAGTATTTTTCCCCATCTGTGTCTTATTGTTTTATTCTGTTGAAAGGTCTTTTGAAGAACAGAAGTTGGGGTTTCAAAAATTTTAGTAAAACCTAGCTTATAAATTATTTTTATCATAGAACATACCTTTTGTCTTTTATCAAAAATATTATTACCATACCCAAGATCATCTAGATTTTCTGTTATGTTATCTTCTAGGAGTTTTGTAATTTTGCATTATATTTAGTTCTGCAATCTATTTTGACTTATTTTTTTTTGAAGAGTGTATTATAGAATGAATTATAGCCTCCCCTCCAAAAAAATTCATGAGATAAAACCCTAACCCTCAATGTGACCATGCTTGGAGAAAGAGCCTTGAAGGAGGTAATTACATTTAAATGCAGTCATGAGATTGCAGCTCTAATCAAATTGCACTAGCGTCTTTATAAGCGGAGGAAGAGATACCAGGAGTAGATGCACAATAAAAAGCCATGTGAAGTCACAGCAAAAAGGAAGATATCTAAAAGCCAAGCAGAAAGGCCCCTAGAGAAGTCAAACTACTGAAACCTTGATCTTGAACTTCCAGACTCCAGAACTATGAGAATAAAAATTTCCGTAGTTTAAAAACCTCATCAGTTATATTCACTTATAGAAGTCCTGGTTGACTACTGCCAGTTATAAGTCTTGTATTCAGATTTTTTTTTTGCATGTAAACGCCCAGTTGTTCAAGCACAATTTTTTGAAAATACTACCATTTCTGTATTGCATTGCCTTCACTCCTTTGCTAAAGATCAGTTGGCTGTATTTCTGTGAATCTATTGCTAGTATTTATTTATTTATTTTATTTTTTTATTCTTACATCAATACCATCCTGTCTTGATTTTACTGTAGCTTTATAGTAAGTCTTGAAATTGGATAGTGTTAGTTCTACTTTAATATTGTGTTGGCTCTTTTGGGTCCTTTGCCTTTCCATATAAGCTATAAAATCAGTTTGTCAATATTCATAAAATAACTTGCTGAGATTTAAATTGAAACTGCATTGAATCTATAGTTCAAATTAAAAACAACTGGCATCTTGAAAATATTGAGTCTTTCTATTTATAAACATGAAATATCCCCTATTTATTTGATTTCTTTCATCAGAGTTTCAATGTTTTCTTCATATAGTTATTATACCTAAGTATTTTTGTTGGATTTATACCTAAGTATTTTGTTTTGGGGGATGCTAATGTAAATAGTATTGCGTTTTAAATTTCAAATTCTATTTGTTCATTGCTGGTTTATAGAAATGTGATTGGCTTTTGTTTGTAAATCTTGTATCCTGTAACCTTGTTACAATTGCCGATTAGTTGCAAGAGGGTTATTGTTGATTCTTTATGCTCCCTCCCCCCAAAAAAATTGTGAGATAAAAACCTAACCTTCAATGTGACTGTATGTGCAGATTTTCTGCAATAAAAATCATATTATTGTACAGAAATAGTTTTATTTAGTTCACATTATCTATATATCTTTTATTTACTTTTCTTCTCTTATTGCATTACTTAGTATTTTTAGTATGACTATTAAAAGGATGGATGTTGTCTTCCTCTTAATCTGTGTGGAAAAGCTAGTTTCTCAACAACTTTTGAATTTTTTGGTAATGATTTCGTACATGATAGTCATACTCGGCCATAAAATAATACTTCAAATTGAATTCATTAGGTGTATTTTCAAGGGCCTATTTTCAGCCACAAATTCCTTCATACTCTTACTTATGAATCACTTAGAAAGAGCACACCTTTGTTAGGGTCTGTTTCTTAGTCCAATTAAATTTCACTTCAGGAATGGAACATGCCACATTTCTCTCTCCTACTTAGTGTTATAGCATCTTGACTTTAAGAATTTGAGTGGCCAGGCATGGTGGCTCATGCCTGCAATCCCAGAACTTTGGGAGGCCAAGGTGAGTGGATCACAAAGTCAGGAGTTTCAGGCCAGCCTGGCCAGCATGGTGAAACCTTGCCTCTACTAAAAATAAAAAAAAAATTAGCCAGGCATAGTGGCTCACACCTGTGTTCCCAGCTACTTGGGAGGCTGAGGCAGACTTGCTTGAACCTGGCAGGTGGCGGAGGCTGAAATGAGTGGAGATCGTGCCACTGCACTCCAGCCTAAGCAAAACAGTGAGAATTTGCCTCCAGAAAAAAAAAAAAGAATTTGATCATTGTATTGTATTTATATTTTTACTTCATATTTTCTTCAATTTTTTTAATCTTTAACAAGAATTACAAAACATGTAATCTAACAAAATCCCACCCCCCTTTGATTCTGCCTTTCTTTTAATGTAAATACAAATAAACTAAATTGTAAATTAAAATGTAAAGAAAGTACAATAATGATTATTCAATATGTTCCCTTTTAGACAAGTGAATGCTTTGTTTGAAAATTAACCATACAATTTCAGTGTTTTATACTTGGGAAAGAGTACTCTAAGTTTAGACAACAAAAACAACAACTACTTTATATAAAAATGTATTTAGAGATAAATCGTTTTAAGTTTCATGGTAATAAAAATAAACTAATAATTTGTAAATTATTGGTGAGCTCCATACAGCAGGTTTTTCATTTATTATCATTTTGCTGTGTGAAGGTCACAATTTAGAAAATGTTTTTCTAAGTGTACATTTTCAATTCCTTTATGGGTAGAAGAATTTTGAGTATTTTGTATTACTTATAGCCAGAAAGGAATTGGTCATTTATTTTATCTGTGATGACTAAAAGATTGTGACAACTCTTTTAAGATGTTTTCATTTTTAAAGTACAATTAATGATATTTCCAGATAGTAACTTTGCTGCATTATTAAAAGCACTAAACCCAAACTATTTTATATTAATTCTACAACTCAGGTAACTATATCAAATTAGAAACTTAGAAATACATTTCATGGCTCCAATTTGGTGGGTTATATAAGAAAGAAAAAGTTCAGGAAGCTGCAAAATATGAGATATTCTCTGAATTTCCTTTTAGAAATAAATAGCTTATAAAAGTTAATGTATTTTATTTTAGCTTTTTATTCCATTTTTCAAGTATGGTTTTAAACCTCCTTAATCTTTAACATGATGCTATTTATTTCTGATTTGTGGCAGTGTCAGGAAAACATAAGAAAGTAGACCCACAATGGTTAAAATATTGAAGATATTGTTTGCTTTGAGTGTTTCCTTGTATTCAGTAAACTGTACCAGATATTGTAACCTTGAGCATCACCTGTATTTGATTGCGTAGAATTCCAAATCTGATTCGTAAAATCACCTTCAGTGTGTGACTGGGTTTACGATGTAATTTTTCTTTTCAAATAGGCCATTATTGTAGCCTCCCACCTAAACCCTAAGCATGCTGTTATTAACTTGCTTTTAAGTTCTTCAATAAAGCAACATTTAGGATGTACATAAAAACACTGCATTTTTATTAAACAGCCCTAGAGGAAGAAAAGATTATTTTAATGTCGCATCAACAGTGTGGTTCTGTGCTTCTATTCAATTAGCATTGGCTTCTCAACCTCTTTAAGTACTGGCACCATGTCCAAGTGTGCTTAATAGTAGATTTTATATTTTCTATATTTTCCCCTTTTCTTAGAACTCTGGTAAGAACATATCCTAGATTTTTTTCAAGTTAAGTAAAATTTGTCTCCCTCTTTCTCGGTCCCTGTATTTCATACACACGTAATCCTTGCTTTCTAAGGATAGGTAACATTCAGATAGAGATAGATAGATGATAGATTAGATAGATAGATAGATAGATACACAGACAGATACACAGACAAACAGAGGTAGATGATATATAGAAGAAGCATAAACAGACATGAACTAGTGTAATATAAATGGTGACATAGAAAAGATAATACATTTTAAGACATTTTTAAAATTTCAAATTAAAGCATTCAAAGATTAATTGATATGTAGGTAAGCCAACATCAGAAGTCAAAAATAATTATCTAATTTCTGGTTTGCATGGCAGGTAGTTTAAAATCCATAATATAAAAGGATTAGCAAGTTCAATTGAAACATGGCTAAATACAGCAAAATTTTATTTATTTAGGGCTTAGTGTGCCAAATATTTGGCTAAACACTTTACAGGCACTGTCTTATTTAATCTTCAAAACATTAGAAATAAGAAAATTGAAACCCAAGGAGTTACGAAACATGCCAATGGTCGTATCTTTGATAGATAAGGAGCAGGAGTCATGGCCAGACATTTTGATGCCAGATACCACTCTATTAGTAACCATCACCTTATGGCATACTGAGTTTGAGATCCTCACACCAAGAGAGACAGAGGTGCCCCAAAATATGTTGCTTATGGCACTGAAAACTTATAAGGAATGGATTTTGTCACTTGGCAGAGTTACCCCAGGGGGCAAGTGCATATTAAAATAGTGGTTCACAGACAGAGTACTAGGCAATGCCAGCATTCACGGGAATAATTGAGGAGGGACGGAAGTGATGAGACTGAAAAGTAACATTAATAGAACAAAGAGAAGATTTCAAAGATTGCAGAATAACCCATGTCAAGGATGGTTGATTGTTTTGAGAAAGAGAATAGCCAACATCAACACCAAGGTCAACATCAAAGACAGCAGTGATGCATAGGACAGAAACATCATGTTTACTGGGCAGAGACTCTTAAGGGACCATTTCCAACTTTTCCCAAGAGTATCTGCAGCTTAGGAGTGGGGCAGGACCAGGTTGCTGTAGATGAGAATAGGTTAGCAGGGAAGGAGTGTGGGGTCGAAGTGAGCTAAGATTATAAGAATGCCCAGCAGATGCTCTGGCACATGGTGTGGTCATCATAGGCATTATTGTGCTCACCTGTATTCTCTTTTGCAGAGCAGCCTCTGCATAGTGTATGATATAGAAATGTCACGCGGAGATCCTGCTAGAAATAACTTAGACCGTGACCTCTGAATTTTTAGCAGTGTGGGAAGATATTAATAAAATGATATTTTGAAGATTTTTTTTGTTTAAGCCCAAAATATGCAGGAGATATATTTAAGTTCACCAAAAGAGCCTCATTTGGTAAAGCAGAAATGCCACAATCTTTTAAAATCGATACTTTTTCTAAAACTGAAAACTTCACACATTTTACATTTCATTTGCTAACTTTCACAGCAGGTCTCCAAAAACCCAACTTCCTACTGAAGTGTGTTTCCAAGCAATTTCATTTGGAAACAGAGAACTGTCTTGACCTTTTCATGGGTGTTAACTCTGCATCCTAAAAGACTTCAGTGACAACACTCAACAGGTGTCCAAATATTCCAGGATAATATGATTCTTATTTTTAGAAACCATTTTCCATAGCTAAAAAAAAATACATTTATTAGTCAATCAGTTCTCTAAATTTTAAAGGCCTTCTGGAAAAGCAGTTTGTTACATTTCAGTTTGCATTGCATTTACCCCTTTGTGTGTCCATTAAGTATCATTACATTGCCTTTTACATCAGGCAGTATATGGTTCTAAAATGGAAAACTCCAGTTGTTTCTGTCTCAGGGCTGTGAATCAAGAACCACAAAACCTGTTGATGGACATTTAAGTTGCTTCCAAATCTTGGGTATTGTAAACAGTGCTGCAACAAACATAGGAATACAGATATTTCTTTGATATACTGATTTTCTTTCTATTGTGTATATACCCAGCAGTGGGACTGCTGGATCATAGGATCAAATGATACCTCAATTTTTAGACTTTGGGGAACCTCCAAACTGTTCTCCACTGTAGTTGTACCAATTTACATTCTTACTAACAGTGTGCAAGGTTTCCCTTCTCTCCACATTTGTTGTTGCCTGTCTTTTGGATATCAGCCATTTTAAATGAAGTGACATGATATCTCACTGTAGTTTTAATTTCATTTCTCTGATGGCCAGTGATTTTGAGCACCTTTTCAGATGTCTGTTTCTCATTTGTTCATCTTCTTCTGAGAGACATCTATTCAAATCTTTTGCCAATATTTTGATTGTATTGTTAGATTTTTTACCCACAAAAATATTACAAAAATAAACAGAGTAATAAAAAATAAAGAAAGAAAAATGAACCACAAAACCATGGAAAGAGAGCACTTTAGCATTATCTATGCTTCAAGCAAACAGCCTTGCTAAGAGGTTTCTTTAGGCTTCTGCTCAGAGTGAAATAAGTTTTGTCAAACAGTAAAGAAAGAATTGAGGTAGGGAAATCATTCAATACTTTTCTTCATTTTATTTATTCGAGTTTCTGGCAGCTCATTTTTTTTCAAAGAATGAGGTTTGTTTTATAAGTGGTTAAGAAATATGGACCTACATCACTAGCTTCATTGTATAGCTGAAGGAAATTGAGATCTAAAAATGTAAGATGACTTTCCCAAGGTGCCACCATAGTCAGTGGCAGAGTGTGTTCATTAAAGTCTCTGGGCTGCAAGCTAAAGAAACCAACTTCAACTTTCTCAGAAAAAGTGAGGACTCTGGAAAAACACTAGGGTAGCTCACAGAATCAAAACAAAAGCTTAGCAATGAAGCCTCAGGTGGGAAGAAACCAGTGTAGGTATAGGGAAAGTAATTGTGATACCTTCATTTTAGAACATGGCCAAGGGAGACTCTACCTGTACAGCATTTGTTGATGTGGTCCACTCCACGCTCAGAGTTCAAATTCCCACTGAAGAAAATCTGATTGGCTGAGCTTGAGTCAGGTGCATCTACCCTGGGAGTCAGGTGCATCCACCCCAGGATCTAAAGACTATGGTTTGGGGTTTGCAGAGCCACTGCCTCTGGCAAAATACTGATGAATCTCATACTCAGCTGTGGCTCACAGACATGGCCTGATTTTCTACTCATGTTGCCTTCGCTGACATGAGCATCATTTGAGAAGTTTTTTAATAATGCCAGTAGTCAGGCTCTACTCCTAGATACTAATTAAGTTACTTTGAGTACAGGTGAGTCCTGTTTGTTGTTTTTACACTTTACTTTTCATATGACCCTAATGTGCAACCAAATTATAGAATCTATGGGAAAAAGATGTTGCCTCCAGCAGAAGTTAAAAGGAAGGAAGCAATGAATAAAACAAGACAACTTCCACTGATTGGCAAAGAGCTCAGAAACTATCCAGCCCCTTTATTCCCATGTTTGAGTGCAGGTCAGAATAACCAAGGACCTGTGCTAAAATCTAGATTGCAAAGTCCAATTTAAGACACACTGAATGTGTAAAATTTCTTGAACCTTTTTTTATGAAAACTGTCTTCAGGTGGTTCTCATAGAGACACATCTGTGCTGGCTCTATAATTCTAAAGTCAAAATGCTTGATTGTGATGACTCTGGGCCAGTGGCTCTCAAACTTTTATGCATCAGAATCACCTGGAAGACTTGTGAAGCTAGAGATTTCTGAGCTCCACCTTTCGTGCTTTCTGATTCCGTAGGTCTGAGTTGGGGCCCCAGAACTTGCATTCTGAGTATGCTGGTGATACTCGTGCTGCTGGTGCAGGAACTGCACTTTGAGAACCATACACTTAAGGGACTAGAGCTTATTCTCTCATAGAACCTGATTGCAGAAGGCTTCTACAGTAGAATCCATGACAGTGGTCCTGGAGGAAAACCATGAATGGACAGCTACTTCAGAGCAGGGCGAGAGATGCAAGGTTCGTGCAAAAGAAAATGGTGTATGCGTATTAAAAATACAAATCTACAGCACCCTATGGGGCATTATTGACCCCACAGCCTCTGACTAGGCATGCCTTAATTTGACCTAACATAGTTGGTTTTGCCAATATTTGACACATTTCTTTTGAAATAAGTCCTAGATCACAATCCTATGTTTTTCTAAGAGATAACCAGTGCTTTAAGCATTCATCTTAGTATCTCTTTCCAAATATCTAGGGAAAGCTTCTCTCACTGCCCAAACAGACATTTATTAAATTATCTTAAATCATTAAATAAAATTAAATAAATGATCATAAATCATTCATTCAATTTCCCCTTGATCATAAACGCTTAAAACATTGATCACGTGCTTTAGTGATCTCTGAGAAAACAAACATGAAAATGAGAAATTTGGTGTTTAAGATGGTATCACCTATACACACACACATTTATTTGGTATACCCACATATTTATATAACAGTACAATGAAATATAAAAAAAGGAGTTGTCAATACACTATATAGAGACATGGGGTATGCTGGTGGATCAGAGAAGCGTTTATAAACATGAAGACTTAAAGTTGGATAAGTCGATAAGGTAGATGAAGGGAGTACTCCTAGAAAACAGCAGGACATGCAGTCATAGAATGAAGAGAAATCTATGGTCAAGCAGCAAAAACTGATGCTTCTTCATGAGTAGAAAGAAGACACGAATGAGGTAAGCAGAGACCCTACCTTGGAGGTACTCATGGGCCATGTTCAAGTGTTAGGTAGATACCACAAGATAATGTACAGGGATTTATATTAGTGGTTTTAACTCCCAATTTTACACTCACCAGGGAATTAGCTGGGTTTGGTAGTGCACATGTGTAGTCCTAGCTACCTGGGAAGCTGAGGCAGGAAGATTGCTTGAGCCCTGGAAGTTGAAGATTCAATGAGCTATGACTCCAGCCTGAGTGACAGAGAATGGCCCTGTCTCAAAAAGAAAAAGAAAAAGAATCATCTGGGAAGTTGTAAAACAATACCTTAACAACACCTGGTCTCTAGTCCAAATTTATGCAATTGGAATATCTAAAGATGGGCTCAGAGAATCAATATTTTTTAGAAGCTTTCCTGGTAATTCTAATATTCAGCCATAGGTGAGAATGAATGAATTATAGTACCATATTTGCTAATAGTCAAGATGGTTCTGGCATCCAGGTTCAAGGGTAGATGGGAATGGACACAACTGAAAGCAGGGAGAGCAATTAGGAAGCTGTTGCATGAGGCTTGGAAACACAGTAAATCCTGGACTTGGTAGTTTCAGTGGTAATGGGAAAGAATGAACTTTAAGCAGGATGTCAAGGAAGTAGGGTTTACAGAGTGTGGTTTCTGATCGAAAGTGTTGGACAAGGATGTGGAGGGAACTGACTGAATCCCCAAGTCTCTGCCTTGGCCATACCTCATTTAGCTTTTCCTTCTTTTCAATTCCATAGTGTTTCCCTGGACAAGTTCTGTGAACCAGATACAAATTGAGCAAGACATTGCTTTCCTGTATTCTAGGCCTGGTTATCTCCCCAGAGCAATCATCTTAATATCAAGGTCCTGAGCAATGTGTCATAGAATTTTCCTTCTAGTTTAAAACTAGTTATATTTTTTTATGGCAAATAACCAAGTACATTTGGCAAAAAAAAAAAAAAAAAAAAAAAAAAAAAAAAAAAAAAAAAAAAAAAAAAAAAAAAAAAAAAAAAAAAAAAAAAAAAAAAAAAAAAAAAAAAAAAAAAAAAAAAAAGCATGTACTTAAAAGTGAAGCTACCGTGATGATTCTTTTCCCTTCTATTTTAAAGTACATTTACATCTGGGGAAAAAAATAGCAGGTAAAGTTCTAACTGTAACTGTAATTTAATGCATGGTTTAATACCTCCATTTATCAAAATGTCAGCTGCCAAACAGCACAAGCCAGATTGTTTCTGGGGAATGCGGAACTGGCCCACTCAAAAGACAATGTCTCTGAAGGGAGTTTTAAGCAACCAAGAGTGAACAAATTTCTCCTTTTTTTGTAAATTGATGTCTGACAGGGTAAAGGTATAGGGAAAAACAGGATGCACCTGCATTGTCTTGTAATTGTAACTATGGCATTGCAGAAGTTGAACTGTGATTTTCCCATTTCCATGGATGGTGCTTTTAATAGGTGTGTGTGTGTTTCTGCAGAAGCAATGAATTTGGATAGGCCTACAGGTGTCACATTGTCAACTTTCACTCTCGCAATAAACCTGTGACATAGACACAGAACAAACCATTGTCTTTTTTGAATGATGAAGAAACTTTGCCCTATCCAGGATCACAAAGTTGGGAAGCCAGGAACCCCTACAGGTTTTTAATTCTGAGTGTTACAAACTTTTCATCACCAGCCCTGTATCTCCAGCACCAGACTCATCAGTGTTGAGTCATCAACTTACTGTAGAAAAAGTCAGCTTTGAAATCAGAGGAGTTTAACACAAAGTTCTTCCAACAGTGTGACCTTCAGTTCCTTACACACCCCTCTTAGCCTCAATTTCCTCAAGGTTAAATTTGCCTGAGATCCACATTTGCAGAATACTTTTGGAGAAACAGTAAAATGTATGATGCTACACGACTCTCCCCATCACTCATACACACATACATGATGGCATACAAGATTATAAGAGAGCAGAGATTTTGCTTTGGTTTCTGTTGAATCTGTCCGGAAATAACATCTTCAATGATGAAAGAAAGGAATTTGTAAAGCATTTATTTAACACCTGAAAGCCTGCATGTACTATTTCTTCCTCTTGTACATTATTATTTTTTACATATTTTATTGTAGAGGGTTCTAAGGGCCTGGATTTATACTACTTTGTCTGACAGGCACAAAATCCCCCAGCCACCTCAGCAGAAATAAAACACATGGGATGATGGGACATCCATGAGAGACAGCTGGTATTCGAGATGGTGTGTAAATAATAAATTTAGCACATAAAAATCTCACATAGGTCTTTTGATTTTATTAACCTAGACAACTTATAATAATTATGATAAACAGATATTGTCATTAAATATAGCAGCCATTTGATAAGATTAAACATAATGCAATACATCTTCCTTTCCTTCCATTCAGTATAATAAATTACCCTTAGGCTTTTAAATGAAGGATTTTATAATTGAGCAAAACAGATAGATTTTTAGGGGTCCTTATTTATATGCAAAACAGATTTCCTGAGAATGGTAAACTTGATTAAAATCTCTCTAATTGCAAATCACAAATAACTTCTTCTCCCAAACCATAACTATTCTATTAATGTATAATTTATTGCATACAGAGATAGTAAAATTCTAATGTGCTGATGATCCAGATGGAAGAAAGAGTTAGAGAAAACAACAAACTATATGAGATGGGAAGGAAATGGAATTAAAATTTAAAAATATTGCAAGAGATAGTGCTCCAGCTGTTACAGATGCCACAAAACAATAGAGATTTGTGTAGAATATAATCATGGAATCAGCCTCAGGAGACTTAAAGAGGTTTCCATGGAAGATCTAGGTTTAGAGAGGCAAAAGTACTCAGAAAATGCATGAACCATTCATTGGCTATGGAAAGCAAGTTTGCAAATATGACCTTTTTGAGTCTGTTTGGGAGCCCACAGGTGCACCCCTACTCAAAATCACAAGTCTCTTCTGGTCATTAACTAATGACTAAGACATGAAATCCTAGGTGAGTGGCCTTTTACCCAAAACTCTGTCATTTATTTAAAAAAAAAAAAAAAAAAAAAGGAAACAGAGCTTTTAACCAAAAAGACACATAGGTGTAGCAGCAAAAAGCAAGACACAGTTGATGTCAATCATGGCCTCTGCAGGTACCCCCAATTTCACATGACTCTTTTGGGTTCCACTTTAGGAGTGAATCCAGGGGAGATGTGGAGATGTTCTCCTGGGGGGAGTACTTAAAGATTCAAAGTTTCTAATTCATGGCCCCCAATCAGCTTCTTCATGGGCATACATTTTATATTCACATACAGTTAGCTTTGTTTCCTATTCAAAAATTAGCTTTATTTTCTATTCAGAAATAGGACTACTCTTTACAGGAGTACTTATTGTTAAGTGAGACTACATGTTGTAATTTTTTCTCTAGTAAAGGTAAGTATTTAAAAAGAAACTTCAGATTCTCCCACACTTGTAGGAAGTTGTTCACACAGGGGGATGGACCTGCATGTTGGTTTTCTTTCATTCAAGCTTGAGAATATTGCACTCTTCACAGTATAACATCCATCTTTTTGTTCAAAAGTGCTTATTTGTCACCAATATACATAGTTTCCACTCCTCTGTGCTAAGACAAATTGTTTTCTTATGAAATATATAAATTACGAACTATTTCAATTGTAAGCGAAGAACAAAAATATTATAAATAACCACGATTTATACAAATGCATTTTACTTCAGATGTATTTATTTGGTATATATGAGGGAGCAATCCTGCTCTGGACCTCAGTGATGAACAAGATGAACATAGCTCCACTCTTAAAACAGACAATTATGAGAAGATGGATAATAGATTCTCATAAAAGTCATGATAGCCAAAGCCCAGGGGTGATGAGTCCATATGGTGGCATAAAAGAAATCTTCCTGGAGGGTGAAACTGGAATTAATGAGGCTGATATGCCTTTCTTTCTTCTGAACTAAGCATAATAAGTTACCTGTAAGCTCCAGAATGAGGCATTTTATAATGTAATAAAACAAGTTAATTTAGAGTCTATATTTATAATGAAAGTAAGATTTTTGCAACTAATAACACTGATTAGGGGTTGTGGAGAACGCCACAGGATGGTTGTTCTCCCCACAAGATTCCCCAGGTAAATTGTGATGGGGAAAGTGCTCCATGTTCAATCTGGACTCATTCATTCTGTTCTTACACAGGATGCGATCCAGGAACAGGTGACATCAACCTAACGATCGCTGGCTCTTTTCAAATGAAAGCCTCTCAGAAACATTTCACCTATTGACAAGCCCAGAACATGATATTTTGATAAGTTCTATCAGTTTAAATATAAATGTTAGCCCAGAGCATTCATTTCTTTGGCTAACAGTATTGTTAGATTCAGTGCTACTTTTCTATTTTCTTACTGAAAGCAAGGGAGCAATGAATAATGCTACTGCATGCCTTTGAACACCCTGGTTTGAGTAGCTGTCTGCAAAGGGCAATTTGTGATGGTGTGAACAGCAAGTAGGCTCTAGAGGCTGACATGAGGGGCAGAGAGAGATGGACCTGCAGTTAGAAAGCTCAGGTTAGAGTTCTTCTCGGTCATGGATTCTGTGTAACCTGGCACAGTTACCATTTTTGAAGCTGTGTTATCTCAAATGCAGGATGCACTTAGAAATATATTCCTCATCACAGCGTTTGTAGGAACACCAAGCAAGAAAAGACCTGTAAGATATACATGTATATTTTAAAGTAGTACAAATGTTTTGGAATATTGGATGCATGTCACAGTTCCTGAGGAAGCAAGATTTTTCCTTAGCTTATTCATTGCCTTGTAAAAAAAAGCCTATGGACAATTCTCAGTGGAAGGATTCTACAAAATACCTCACCAGTACTTCTCAAAATTGTCAAGATCATCAAATCAAGGAAAGTGTGACAAACTGTCACAGTCAGCAGCCGCAGGAGATGTGACAACTGAATGCAACATTGCATTGTGGCGTTCTGGGTGGTACTGTGAAACAGAAAAACAACATTAGATAAAAACTAAGGAAATCTGAATAAACTACAGACTTCAGTTAACAAAAATGTATCAATGTTGGTTCATTAATTTTAGCATATGTACCATACCATGTAAGATGTTAACAATAGGGGATGATGGTTACGGAGGATGTGAGAACTCTATATCTTCACAATTTTTCTGTATATCTAAACTGTTCTAAAGTTAAATGTTTATTTAATTGTCCCAAATGACATTATAAAAAGTCCCATTTAGGTATTTAGTCAACAAATATGCATTGAGTAGCTGCTGTGTGTGCCAGGCACTATTCTAGCAGCTGGTGATAAAGCAGCGAACAAGATAAAATGATGAGAGGTCACTTAATGGGTATCATGTATGTTATCTGAATGATGAATACACTAAAAGCCCTGACTTTACCACTATGAAATGTGGGCATGTAATGAAATTACACATGTACCCCATACATTTCTACGAGTAAAGATAAATTTAGCACAACAATAAAAATAATTTAAAAGTAATAATTAATAAAAACAAAGTCCTGGTTGTTAGTTTGTGCACCAGTAAGGAAATGAAAATAAATAAAATGTAATTATGTTTAAAAATGATATCTTGTGGTGCTAAATGCTTTGAACAAAGAAACACAGCATAACAGTGAGGAAGAGAGATTGGCAAAGTGGAAAGAGAAGATCTCTTGGGGGGGGAGTCAGAGGAGACTTGAATCAGTAGCAGTACAGAGAAAGGGTGGCCATGTCAATACCTGGGGTGGGAGCATCCTATGCAGAGGTCTCAGCAAGTGTGAGACCTCTGAGACCAGAACAGGTTAGGGGTTTACTAGGAACAGTAGGGAACTCGCTGTCGCTGGAAACAAGCCAGAGGGGGTGAGTGTGGGAGCAGATGAAGCCAGAGAGGCTCCAGTCACTATATTGAGCAGTGCCTTATCATACAAAATAGCTACCTTGGATTTTGCTCTAGGTGTGTTGGAAAGCCATTGGAAGATTTTTGTGGAAGAGAGGAAATAAATAACATTTCTATTCCTTAACATTTTATTATGAAAAATTTCAATCATATAAAAAATTTGAACAAATTGTACAGTGAATAGCCTGATGTATCCATCACTTACATTCTGTAATTGTTTTGCTATAGTTATTTTAAAACATGTCTGTTCATCTGTTTGTTCATCTTTCAAAGTATTTTAATTTTTGATGCATTCCAAATTAAGTTTCAGTAAGTAGTGCAATTCCTTTCAAATACTCTAGCACAACACCATTAAATAAAGTTCAATACTTGTTTACAGTTATTTTTATTTGAGATAGAATTTATATATATTAACATGCACAAAAGTAAGTGTATCAATCTTAGAGCTTTGACAAATGTACACACCTATGTAATCAAACCCTTAATAAGATATAGAATATCATCTCACACTCAAGAGTTTTCTCATTCTCTTTCTCAGCCCATCCTCCTCCCCATCCACTTTTAGAGGCAACTTATGGCCCTGTAATTCTACTTTTAGGTATTTATCAAAGAAAATGAAAACATAGCCATGAAAAGACTTGTTCAACAAAGCTTATAGCAGTTTTATTGATAACGCCCCAAACAGAGAACAGACCAGTTATCTATCAACAGGTAAATCAATTTAAAAAGTGGAATCTTCAATGTAGTTTTGATTTGCATTTCTCTCATGACCAGTGATGATGAGCATTTTTTCATATGTTTGTTGGCCTCACGTATGTCTTCTTTTGTAAAGTGTCTGTTCATATCCTTTGCCCACTTTTGAATGGGCTTGTTAGTTTTTT
>NW_016107466.1:543321-626769 GCF_001604975.1 Cebus imitator | reverse complement strand
AAAAAAAAAAGTGGAATCTTCATACGATGGAATTCTCACAGCATTAAAACAACAAACTACTGAAGCACAGAATAATATGGATGAATCTCAAACACATTTTACTCCATGAAAGAAACCAGACACAAAAGAATATACGTACTGTATATTTCCTTTCAAATGAAGTTCAAGAGCAGGAAAAGCTAACTCATGGTTAAATAAGTAGATAAGAAATAAATAAGAACTCAACTTTAAAGGACCCTCTTCCTGCTTTAGGCAGAACAGACTTCACTCCAGATAAATGAAGGCAAGAGAGAGTTTCCTGAATTTGCCCTAACTTCCTTGATTCTAAAGTACAGAGCCCAGTAATTGTGGAATGAGTAAATGAAGAGCTGAATAAAGAGACCCGAGACCTAAGGAGTCTTTCTCTAAAAAGGGGACTCTCTGAAGTGAGCCTACTTTCTAACATTTGCTGACAGCGATTCTCCAATCTGAAACCCTTGAGACAGTAGTTACACACACTGTCTTTTATTTCCTCTAAAACCTTTACCCAGCACCTTTATTCATTGACCTGAAACACACATGCTAATATCCAGACAGTACATGTTGATGCATCTTGGTCATTTCTGTCTCAGTAACCAACAAATTTACAAAGACTTACATTTCAGAGCATTTATTAGGCTCTCACTATACACTGAATTCTTAAGCTAGGTGTTAGCAAGATACAAGTAAATCACACATGATCATTCAGTGGACTATTGGGACAGGCATTCATATACCCATGGGATAAGAATCTGGGCGAAGGTGGGGAACAGAGGCATCTAAACTAAACTCAGGAAGAAAAATGAGGGAAAATAATCGGATAAGACTTTCATATATTTAGTTGGGACCAGCACAGAATGTATTTATTAATATTGGTTTAAAACACTTAATAGTCATAAAAAAGCTCCTTATGACAAGCAGGCATGCAAGTTCCTTCTGCTACATGTGTTACAGGGAGCTTAATTGGAATTTCCTTGCTGTACCTTCTGTATTAGAAACAATTATCACATGCTCAGTTCATGTTCCTTTGTTCTTACGGTAGGTGGAAGACGTCTTTTTTTCAAATTAATCACTCATATCAATATAAACGAACATATATAACTTTACCACAAGGAAATGTATAATCGCTAACAATATTTTAATATGCATAGATACATTTTATTATGAATATGTGATTATATTACATAAAATATTTGGAGACCTGCTTTTTACATCTAATCAGTATCGCCTATACTTTTTTCTAAGCCAGTTAATATGTGCCCACATCACCACTTTAACTGATTATACAATACTCCTTGGTGTGAATAAAACATAGAATCAATCCCGTTGATGGACATTTAGATTGTTTCCAGTTTTACATTTTTATGATGTAGACTTCTTAATTTTTCCAGAAAATGAAGTTTCACTCTATGATTGCCCCTGTGTTACTTCCAGAATGCCAGTTAAACAGTTTTCTCCTGTTCACCTCTAAGGGAAGGTTATAAATGGCACCACTTCATGAACGGAAAAGGTTTCTAAAAGCTCAGGTGCTACCTAGCAGCTGATGCTTGCAGGATTTCAGCTCACCTAATGCAGGACTCATTAATCAAGTCACAGGACTGAACCTAGAAAAAAGCAGCTGGGGAAAAGGACACCTGGCTTTGAGTACATGAAACCAGTTATTATTAACTCTGTGACCTAGGGTTGTTATTTCGCCTCTCAAAAGCTTCCTTTCCATATCTATTAAATGGAAATATTAATCCTTTGTTCTTGTGAAGTTGTTGGGGAGATCATAAAAGGACTGTGGGTAAAATTGAATGAATTTTTCAAGGCTATTTAATTATATATTGCTATGTCCACATTTTCTTATGTTCCTAAGACAAACAAATGCAATGCATGTAGTAAAACTTCCGGCAAAAGTTAAATTTAAACATATGTGTCTTTATAGTAGAATGATTTATATTCCTTTGGGTATATACCCAGTAATGGGATTGCTGGGTCAAATGGTATTTCTGGTTCTAGATCCTTGAAGAATCACCATATTGCGGTACTATTTACAATAGCAAAGACATAGAACCAAACCAAATGCCCATCAATAATAGACTGGATAAAGAAAGAGTGGTGCATATATGCTATGGAATACTATGCAGCCATAAAATGGAATGAGATTATGTCCTTTGCAGGGATATGGATGAAGCTGAAAGCAATTATCCTCAGCAAACTAACACAGGAACAGAAAACCAAGCACCGCATGTTCTCACTCATAAGTTGAAGCTGAACATTGAGACACAGAGGGGGAATAACACATACCAGAGCCTGTTGGACTTGCGGGGTTAGGGGAGAGAACTTAGAGGATGGGTCAGTACATGCAGCAAATCACCATGGCACACTTATACTTATGAAACAAACCTGCATGTTCCGCACAGGTATCCCTTTTTCTTTAGAAGAAATAAAGAAAAAAAAAAGTTAAATTTAATAAACAAAGAAAAATCCCTCAAACTATATGGCATAAATCCAATGCTCAGTTAAATAGACTTCATATAGGTGTTGAGATTTTCTTAGGTACTTCAACCTGCAAAAGTGTCACAAACAGGATGCTTTTCTGAGCCTCATTCATGTCCCAAAGTGGCTTAAGCCAGGAAATCTTGAGTCAAGCTTATGTCTAAGTCTGCAAAGAAGAGATAGTCTTTAACAAGCAGAGAGGTGACTATTCAATGCAGGGATGGAATGTGAACAAAGCAATTGTGCTATGGTGTACTTGAGACAGGAAATTTTCAAGCCACCATTACTTTCTCCTTCTTGGCATTTGTCATCATGGTGAATAAAAATTACTGCATGTAAGAATAAGTCATAAGTCATAAGTTCTGGTTCTTGATTTACTCTGTTTTTCTTAGAGCTAGTTTTATATATTGGTTGTGCTTTAAGGTTACAAAGACTATTTAGACATTATCTCATTTAATCTTCACATTGTGTAATGTGTGCATTATTGGATTCATTTTATACATTGCAGTGTGAGGCCCAGTGATCTTTGGACTGATCATCTAGCACCACTGATAGCTGTTTATATCCTGTATGTGGAAGATACAATGACATAATCCTCTGGAATCTAAGATAGTAATCAAGGAGCCCCGCTGAACCAAGCACTGCACCAGACATCGAGAATGAAGGAGTTCACCAGGTTTAGTTTCTGTTTTTACAAAGATGTTTCTTCTCATTCCTCTCTAAGTTAAGGAAAGTGTTATCTAGGCTAGGACCTGACAATGAATGCACGTGCACACACACATGTGTGCGCCCTCACCCCTCTCTCCCACACACACACCAGGACAACCAACCAACTTTTGCCTTAGGGAACCCAAGCTGAGAAATTCAGGAATCAAGTAATTGCCAGAGAGCACTCAGGTTGAAAGACCAGGCTATAGACTAAGGGGCCTGGAGTGTGTACAGCACCTGTAGGGGAAGAGACACCTCAAAGTGAGAAAGCCATTGTGAAGAGAAAGGAGAGGCTGGCCCAAAGGCAGAGCCCTGAAGGGAAGGGCAGTGCCTTCTATTCACCTAGTCCTGTGAGCAGATTTCTGCCCAGAAATAATTGTACTAGAGGGTTTTTCTACACTTTCTAGGACTGGATTTTTCAGCTCTCCTTCGGTTTCTCCACTTGCATAGACTTAATTTTACTCCTCCACCCATTATATGAGGTAACTTGACTGATTTTCAGTTTCTTACCAGCAAAATAATGTAAATTTTCTATTTGTGCTGATTGCAGCACTATTTGTAACATTATTAAGAAACGACTTAAATGATCATTAGCAAGTTAGTCATATAATCTCTGGCATTCATTTTTTCTTGAATACAATATAGTAATAAAGTAAAAGGAAGTATCTTCCATATAGTATCTAATGTATTTTCTTTACTGCTATAAAGTATTATATTCTATGAAAATAATGTAGATATTACGTGTATTTATATATATGTACTTTGTGTATTATGTTATGATATATAAATATTTAATTTTATAAATATATGTATGTACATTTGTACAATTTAATAAGTATCATATTACATAGGAATATATCATTCCTATGAAATATAAAATATGTCTTATATATCTATATATATTTATATACACATAGATATATATATTCACACATACACACACACAAACTCACAGTCATGCCATATATGTGTTAAGTGAAACAAAAGTGACAGTTTACATCTAAAACAAAACTTTACATTTCTTTATATACATATATTTATGTAATCCCTGTAAATATATTAGAAACACATCTCTCATTATAGAAGCTACCTCTTAGAAAAGGCTTAGAAAAGGGTGACCTAATCGTGTCTTTCTGTCTTAATTTTTGCTTAACCATGGTAATGGATCAGTACTTCTGATGTAATTAAAACTAATCCAAAACATATTTTGAAAGAAAACAAGCAAGCACATCACAAATTGCCTGTATTATGGTTTGCTTTGTTTTGTCTTTTCTTTCTCCCATCCCCACTGCTCAATATTTAGTGAACAAAATCACTTTGTGGCAAGTTCTCACTTCAGTGCTCTAAAATAGAAGATAAAAACAGAGAATATTAAGTTACTCTGAGGTATTTGCCTGCAGATTTTTTTTTCTTTTTAAATTTTCAACAGTATGGACACGAGTGAAAATAAAACATATACTTTGAGAACTTGAGTTTTCATTGAAATAATAAATGCCAATTGCAGAATAATCTTCAGGCACATTGGCACAGAGGTGCTTACTTAGTCTTTTAAATATGAGAGCACTTTAAAAATATTTGTAATGACTATTAAGATAAAATAATGAGGATATCTTTTTTGTTGTGTACTACATGTTTTTGCTGTGAGTGGGTCTGACCCAAGGCCCTAATAAGGATAAAAATATCAACACACTTGTTTTTGCAAAGGAAAAATTTTCTGGGTGGAGATTGTGTCAGGTTAACATGATGTAAAATTTAACAATTTAAAGATGTTTATTCTTATATAAAACCTTATATGCACATTGACATCATGCATTTAAAAAATCATCCTATATACATAGGAGGCCAAAGATTCAAATAGTTATACTTATATATATATACACACAAGGAAACCTCTTAGTACAACTAAGTACATGCATATATTTTGAGTTGTACTTAGTACAACTAAGTACATGCATATATTTTGAGTTGTACTTAGTACAACTAAGTACATACAGCAGAACCTCACTCTGTTGCCCGGGCTGAACTGCAATGACACGGCTCGGCTGACTGCAACCTCTGCCTCCTGGGTTTAAGTGATTCTCCTGCCTCAGCCTCCTGAGTAGCTGGGACTACAGGTGCACACCAGCATGCCCAGCTAACTTTCTGTATTTTTAGTGAAGACAGCGTTTCACCTTTTTAGCCATGAGGTCTCAATCTTCTGATGTCACGATCCACCTGCCCCAGCCACCCAAAGTCCTGGGATTACAGGTGTGAGCCCCTGCACCCAACCCTTGTT
This sequence comes from Cebus imitator, assembly GCF_001604975.1. Lineage (NCBI taxonomy): Eukaryota > Metazoa > Chordata > Mammalia > Primates > Cebidae > Cebus > Cebus imitator. The sequence continues at coordinate 621,287 of NW_016107466.1, read as the reverse complement.
TATATTTCTAATGGAGTTCTTAACTCATTTATAGAAGTAAGCACTCTAATGCAATTTTTAAAAATGTTATGCCTGGGCACAGTAAGGAGATTCAAACCTGAACCTCCTATGACCTTAGCAACATGGATGATGGGTTCAAGAGAAGGTATGTGTAACCTGGGGATCAGTGCTGGGGGAAACAAATTCATTCTTCCCCACAAATGGAACCTGGATAGAAATGCTGAGATGGCCACTGTCCTAGTCCAATATGCTAAGACCAGGAAAACGTACAACAGTTGCATAATGTGAAGGAAGGGGCTCATCCTGTAAGAAATTACAGTCAGCCTCGACCACTCTGAAAGTCAGCAGGGAAAGCAGAGTTCTGGGTAAGTTGAATGAACAAGAGCAGGATCCAGACCAAGGCCAGGGAGCTGACAGGAAGTACGTGAAGAGTCCAGATTGTGGCAAACCAGGCAGAAGACAGAAACTGTTCACGGAACAGAGAGAACACAATTGGTATTCTGAGGGCTGTCTTATTTGGCCAACATAGCAGAGTGCAGGTGTTGTTATCTTGGGGAGCCCATTAGTGGTGTAGCCTCGTCATTAACCAGCTGACCTCAGGTTCATGGAGGAAAACAAAGAAACAAAAAGTGCTGATATCAAGGATCATACACTGAAAGCATATAATTTGTTCATGTACCTCCTTCCTTGATTAGTGTTGTCTTATAAAGAGCCTGGGGCAGGGCTTGCTGGTGGGTCCCAAAGCAGGCACTCAATGGAAAAACTAGTTTTCAGGAAGCACAAATAATTTCGTATAGCTGTAATATCTGCTATTGCCTTAGTACTTTTGTTTGTTTGTTTTGTTTTTTTGAGACAGGATCTTGTCTGTCACCCAGGCTGGAGTGCAGTGGCACAATCTCGGCTCACTGCAATCTCCACCTCTTGGGTTTAAGTCATTCCCCTGCCTCAGCCTCCTGAGTAGTTGGGATTACAGGTGCACACCACTACATGCAGCTAACCTTTGTATTTTTTAGTAGAGATGGGGTTTCACCATGTTGGCTAAGGGGGTCTCGAACTCCTGACCTCAGATGATCTGCCCACCTCGGCCTCCCAAAGTGCTGGGATTACAGTTGTGAGCCACCGCGCCCTGTCTTAGTACTTTTCATGTTCACAGGGAAGGTCAATAAGAATAAAATGTAGTATTCTTGGTAATAAGAATAAAATGTAATCCAATGCTGCATCAAGTGCAAAGACTTGCACTTTGAAGTCCTCCCCAACTTACAAGATCTTAATCACCATTTCTCACGAGTAAAGGTATTTGTGAGCACAACTTCCTAATGTTTAAGGATGAATAATTGCCTTCCAAAGCAGTTAAGTGCCATGACCTGGGTCATACAAACAACGATATTAGAGCCAGAACTTGAATGAAGACCTTAGCTCCCAAGTAGTCTTCTGTCCACTTGACATGTTCACTTTTCTGTGGAATTTCCTCCCTCGTTCAGTTTAATTGTGTTTGCACGATGTTGGTAGGCTCAGCTCAAGGGTGATATCTAATTATTTTTGTGAGGGAGAAAAACGATTACCCAAAACAGAGAACCCACTTATTGAAGCTCCATCAAAGCCATCTGTATTCAGTGTAGTATTTGCAAAAGCTGCCACACTACATAAGGTCACCAAAGAAGCCCAACTTGATTCCCTGTGCAGGATTTAGGCATGCCCCCAGCCAAACTCCCAACCCTGTTTCTTGCTTTTAAAAGGCATTTAGCAGCAAGCTTTTTTTTTTTCCCTACATGTTTTTATAACTAATGGCTCATCTATGTTTGAGATTTTCCTTTTTAGTCACCTCCCTTTAAGTACTGAATATTTTCTCTGCAGCTTCCTGGATACCTAATGAACCTACTTTGGGACCAGGTGAAATATATTTTTGGAACACTATCACCCTGCACTTCTCAGGTCATGAATTTCTTTATTATTTGCCCTGGCAGGCGTTGCTACCCCAAAACTTATTATCTATTCAATCTCAGTTCTAACCTGCAAGCAGATATGTCTGAGGAGCCAATTTATTACAGATGTAACAGCACCAGGGAAGATGAGTTTGCTTGTTTAAAGAGATGAGCAGCATTGGCAACACTATCAATTTTCAGAAATCCTGTGCATGGGATTTTTTGTAGTTATTAAAGAATCATGCATAGCAATGTTCCTATCCTTTATTGTGTGTTTTCTGGGGCTACACATCTGTCATAGGTTTTTTCCTTTCTAAATGGCCTTGTCTTTCAGAAATTGGTAGCCTTATAGAGTTTCTGCCAAGCATTAACTTGTGAGATCAGAAGACCATTTCATCTATATTTGGATCTATGTTTTTTCCATGAATGACGCAGGCAATGTCCTTTACATGTAATTTTGCCACTCTGGGTATCAATTTCATGAGATCAATCCATTCACTTACTGATTTAATTGCATTAGGTATATTTCCATGCACAATAAACTGGCAGAGGAGGATGTGAGGTACAGAATAACATGGCGGAAAATAGATCACAATAACACTGGCAAAAAAAAAATATATATATATACACATGCATACATATGTGTATTTATACACACACACACGGAATCACAACTTATTGAGTAAGGCTGATCTGGGTTCTAATCTTGCTTTCTGCTATAGGAAATTGGCAAGCCGATTACCTTCCTTGAATCTGTTTTTTGTTTAATCTATAACAAATAATAAAACATATCTGGTAGAAATGTTTTGATGATTCAATAACACTTTTAAAGTTACTAGTATAAGTCTTTGCACAGAATAGTTATTATTAATCTTAAACTATTTATTATGAAAATATTAATGATGGATATTTGAAGTATCTTCCTTTGCAAATAGATATCCAATATTGGATAAAGAAAGGCCATTAATATGCATCCAATTAACTATAAAACCAGACTGTAAAATAGAAAATCTCAATACAAGGTGAAAAAAAATGTCACTCTGCTGGTGACCTCTACCTGAAGAGATCAAGGGGCATCTTTTGAGGAAGGATAGATTGAGGTTGACATTGATGAATGAGTTATTCGGGGCTCTTTTATTTGTAAGGGACAGAAATTAAGCTCTAAATAAGTTACACTCAAAAAAAAGGAATATATTGATTCACATCTGGCTTCAGGCACAATTGGATCCAGATATTCAAACAAAGTTTTAAGGACCCTGGCATCTTTTTCGTTTTTGAGTTCTAAATCCCTCTGTGTATTGGGAAAATCATGACATATTCAAGCCTAAAATTTTATGACTCCTATCTAGAAGAAAAGATAGCCTTTCCCAAAAGGTAAATGTACACCCTAGGGAAAACTATAATTTGCCCCGCTTTGGTTAATTATTCTTCTTGGAACAACTGCTACGGCCAGGAAAGATGGAGTACTCATTGGACAGCTGGGTTTGTGTGCCTAGCTTTACGATGAGGAGGTGGGTGCTGTGATTGATAATCTCACCAGAACCACCTGGAATGATGGCAGAATAGTTTCTCAAAGAAAAGTGAGGTTCTTGGAAGAAGAAGTAGTAAGAAGAAAAGAAAGGTATAAGACTAGGCTAAAATAATAGATGTCTCAGGAAGAAATCCAGTATAAGGGAGCTGCATGATGGAAAATACAAGGAAAGCTATTGAGGAAGGAAAACTGCATATAGCATTCAGCCAATAATTTACAATACATTTCACTAAACCTGTCATTCCCATGTACTATTCCTCAATAGACCAAACAATGCTTGCGTCAATAGCCAATAAGTAATAGAAAATAATCATTTCTTGCTCAATGAGTAAATAAATAAATATATGGATGGCTGAAAAAATACATTTTTCACTTAAAGCTATTTTAGCCCCATTTTACCAATAATAAAACTGATCTGAAGAAGTTGTCTTGCCTGAAACCATGCAGGTAAAAGCTTAGAAATGTGAGGTTTTATCTTAGTTACCTCTGACCCTATGTTGCCTTTTCCAGTCAGTCTCCCACAGCTTTCTCCTCTGCAAACTGTTGCTATTTCCAAAGCCAGCTCACAGAAACCTGAGCCACTGAGACCATTGGACACATTTTATTTCCAACAATTCTGTTCTTCAGTCTTTTACTTTTTTGAACAAAACAACATTTGTATGGCAATGACTCATAGACTTTAGACATTTTAGAGTTGGAAGGAAGCTTAAGAGCCATGAGTCTAAAATACACGTCCAGAGAACTGTCGTTAAGTTACCATTCCTGTTGAAGAAAGTAAGGTGGACTGCCACAACCTCTCTTCTCTGGTCTCGGCTGACTGACTGACTGTTCTGACTACTCATGCTTTTTTCTCCAAACACGACGCTAACAAATCCCAACAGGTTCTCCTTGAATATAGTCGCAGGAGGTTAGAGAAATAGTGAAAGAGCATGAAGCTTCTTCCCCTATGCAAACCCGGGAACATGACTCCTCTGGGCACAAGAAAGCGGGTGCTCACTAGGATCTTACACAGGGATCACTCACATTTAAAAATAACAAGATTGAAGATGCTGTATTGCTTTTATTTACCCTATCCCACCCACCTCCTCGCATCCTAAATCCCCTTATCTTTTAATAAAGACAGCCACCCATTTGGCTCAAGAATATCAGCTAGCCTGGCCGAAGTGGATGGAAGTCGAGAGGGAGTGTAGACAGGGAACCCCTCTGTGTGTGGTCTCTCCCACCAGCTTTCCAGTTATACTGAAGATAGAGGCAACTTGCTTCTTCTCCATCCCTAACCTCAACTCTCAGTTTGAAGAAAATCTTCACACTGTTGCTGTTAACCATTAATAGTATGATTCTATGTCTCCAGCTCATAATGGAGTTTGGGAAAACCTTATGTTCTCTATTAATATGAGTGCTTATTCAAGAGTAATATGCCCTCCTTTTTCATCCAAAATCCCTTGGTACTTATTAAACAACCAGACTCCAGGAGCCCATGCCAAACCTACTGAAATATAATCTTTGAGCATCTTAAATTATTTTAAAACTCCCTGGCAAATTATTTTACAAACAAACTTGTGAGAACCTTAATCTCTCATTCCTCTGCATTTTTTTTTAATTTTCGGTGTATTCTGACAGAACAAAACAGGTGGAAGAAACAACTTAAGGAGCAGAATGAGAACAAGATGTGTGTCCAGGGGGAAGGTGTTATGGGATAGGCTGCTTCCTCGACTCCTAGTCTAAGCCTGGAACCAAAGGAGCACTTAAAAATCAGTTGTAGTACAGCCTTGTTCATGAGGGCAGGTGACTCTCCAGGGATTAGAACTAGAGCTCTGCTTAGATTCAATGTGCATTGACCTAAAGTGCACCATAGATTGACCTCATGTAATGTTTTCCAATCTTCAGGTCATGACTCATAGTGAACATGAAATTAGTTTAGTGAACCATAGCCATCTTAAAAGAAAAATAATGTAATAATAATAATTGAATGAAAATATCTGAAACATTTTGCATTGTAAGAATAAGAATTTTTGTCTGAAAGTTCTGTTTCAGATGCATACATGTGTGGCGGCATCCTAGGTTAAGAAGTTCTGTGTATTTCTTTCTATGGCTTGTAGTCAAAAAAGTTTGAGAATCATTGAAGTAGGGAACCTAGAGTACCCATCTGTTAAAAGTTTACATGTATTTACTTGCAGTTCCCATTGTACAGATGGGAAGGCTGATACTAAGATACAGTGGTACAATGAGGACTCTAAAGTATTTTCACCACAAAGTCTAGTAGGCTAAAGACAGAGAACCAAGGAGAAAGTAAACATTGTCTCATTCCTCGGTTCACTTAGATCCTGATTCACCACCTGTCCATGCCATTCAAATAACCTGACCCGCTAACCTGGCACTCCTCATCCTGACCTTTACCCCATGATGTCCTAAGTATATAATGGATAAGCAATTCCACACTGAAAGATCTTTGCATGAATTGCTATGCAGTGTTGTGTTTTTAATGCTGTTTGACAGCAACTTGTGAGGAGTTGATAGAGTCTTGTTTGTTTAGCTCTTACTGAAGGTCAGAACCAAGATTCACTGCCCTCACTGCAGAACGGGCATTAATATTCACATCCTCTCTCCAATTTCAAAGGCTCCTTGTTAAAGGCTCTCCCAGGGGCTTTCAATGGAAGCTTTGTTTACTGCCTTAAGAATCTCTTCAAAAAATTAACCAATACCTACTTAATACATAAGACTGAGTTGGTGGCAAGTGACAGAAAACTAGACTCAAATTAGTTTAAGCAGAAAGAAGAACCCTATCCTTTCAGGTAAATATAGCATGAGTAGGAGAGCTAGCTAGCCTCAGGTTTGGGCATGGCTGGGCACACGTGATAGAATCAGGATGGGGATTCTCTGCTGTCACATTTCAGCTCTGCTTCATGGATATTGAATCCACTCTGGGAGATGATCTCCCCTAATGGTTATAACAGGATTACCAAAGCAGCCCCTAGCTTTGATTATCTTCCATTCTCACTGAGTGTCATTGATTTTGAGTGAGTGACCTGACCATTCCTAAACGAATCAAATAATCACTGTGGCTATGCAACGTGATATGATGATTGATGAAGCCCCACATTAGGACATTAGGTTGAACTAAGGTATACTCCCATCCTCACCCCATAGAAAAAAATATGAGGAAGCACTTACCAGAAGGCTAAATGGAGCCTAGATGTTAGAATTTCAGGCTCTGTTTTGTGCTAGGAACTCTAGGGCAGAATACCTTAACCTTGAAAAATGTATAATAGAGAGTCAATCATGTAGCAGTTACTCTGGGTGTGTTTTCTACATACCGCTTCAGGTGTTGAGCACCACGAGGTGTTGAGAAGAAAACTCAAGCCTTCTTAATGGGGAAACGTGCAGTCTAACATTAGAAAAACATACACATCATTAATAACTTTAAATTTAATGAGAAAAAATACAAAGTAAAATTCATTCTTTTATCTGGGGGAAATTGTGGAAGGCATAATATATAAAAGGCATAATATATAAAGTTCAAGCCAAACCTTTCAGCTTACGTAGGATTTGGATGCGATGGGAAGATATAAATTTTTCCATGTGATGAGTCTACATAGATTGAACAAATATGGCAAAGTGGGGGAGAAGCAGGAGGCTGAAACATTTGCTACTGCAGAGGGATAGTGTGAGAAGGAGAAAGATCCACAAGGGAGGGTCTCGTGTATCTAATACCAGGTTTCCGTGGTATTGATGTAGAGTAAGCTCAGCTGTACAACAGGAAATCTACCAGGCATTACTGGGCTTACGGGGGAAATCCGAGACTAGGGGAAGTTATTAATCCATACAAAGGACGACATGAGCATACATTTTACAGCTATAGCAGAGATGAAAAGCAGGGAATGTTATGAAAGTGACATCAGACACAGAGGTGATAGTCTAGCAAATCCTTAGACCAGAGCCAGCCCTGGCCAAAGGGAGTCGAAGTTGAGTTCATTCTCCACCTTTTATGATTGCAGAACACAAGGTCCTTTGCGTGGTATTTACTCAAGGGAAATGTGTTTGGGAGTGAACGTCTTTACATTGTTTATAAGCAATTGTTCTGGTTTGCTTGGGATTGAATTCCAGGGGAGTATAGGACTGCTACATCAGCAAGTCAGTGCTTTGGATTGGAAAGTTCCAGAAATTTGGAGTTAGGTCGACTTGAGTTCAATCCCAGTTTTGGGGGACTAATCATCTACTGTTATTTCCTTCCTTAAAAATAGGCCTAATAACAACACCACCATAGAATCATTGTGAAGTTTGAGATCTGTGTAAGCAACTCCCACTTAATAGATATTAACCAAATATTATATAATTCTTAGAGCAATATTAAAAATGACGTTGACAATATCCTGATTTTATGTTATATAAGGAGGTCAGTGAGGAAGAATGGAAATCAGAGAGAATGAGACAGTCAAATTCTTCGCAGCTAGCAAACGGCAAAGCTAGCGTTGAAATCCACGTGGATGTGAGTGAGAGCCTGTGGCTGTTCTGCTGCTCTCCACATTTTGGTAAGTGAAGTGACTTTTTAAATTTTATAATCTAACATTTCAAAATAATTTAAATATTAGCTCATAATATAAGTGTTAAGGTCCAGGAGCTATCTATTATACAGATCTCTGAGGTCACTTGGGGTTTTTAACATGACATAAGCATTTGTAATAATACATTATAACCTGAGTGGATGTATGTATTATATATTGGAATAGCAACACTTTTAGTGAATGTCAATTAACATTTTGTCATACAGATTTTCCAGAATTGAAGAAAAAAGTATACTGATTAATTTATCCCCTAAATCCCGGGATAAAAAGAAAAGTATTGTATTATCCACTTGATGACAAACAAAAATTAGATTAGAGAAGGAATGAGAAGCTCTCCCTCCAGGCTTAATGAGTGGTGGGTTTAGTGAAGGAATTTGGTTAGAATTGATTCTTCTCATACAGACATCTGTTACTAAACAATTTCTTGCCATTTTCAATTTACTATTATTATTGTTATTATTATTAACTTTGATGGTGGCCAAACATTCTTGCTGCTTCCTTTTGTTCTTAAAGATATAAAACAACCAATATAAAATAGCTATTATCCCAAATGCCAAACTATAAGGAAAGAGGATAATAAGCTGGGCCAATTTATGGACAGGATGTAAAATATTTGCAAACTCTTAGTGTCATAGAGGAGCACAGGGAGGAATTCAAGCCTGTCCGGGGGTTGGGGGCACTGGGAGCACTCTTCTAGAGGATAAGGGGTCTGAGGGGCTTCCTGCTTATATTTTGCTTATAGATGGCTTAAGTTTCTCTCTGCAAAGAGAGTTTGCCAACAAGATTGTAGCACCATTAAGACTTGATAGACACTCATAGGTCTTTGTGTTGAAATTACAATCTTTTATTTTGCTTCAAAGATGTAAAATAAATGCCATTCAAATTATCCCCAATTTATTTTCCCTTTAATTCTAACTTTCTTGTGGAAGGGTAAGTATGACCTTGTTACTAGGTAAAATTGAATCAAACTATCTTTTTTCTGGCCTGTCTGGTGCACGTTTGTAATCCCAGCACTTTGGGAGGCTGAGGCAGGTGGATCATGAGGTCAAGAAGTCGAGACCGTCCTGTCCAACACAGTGAAACCCCTTCTCTACTAAAAATACAAAAATTAGCTGGACATGGTGGCGCACACCTGTAGTCCCAGCTACTTGGGAGGCTGAGGCAGGACAATAGCTTGCACCTGTGAGATGGAGGTTGCAGTGAGCCAAGATGGTGCCACTGCACTCAACCCTGGCAACAGAGTGAGATTTCCTCTCTCCAAAAAAAAAAAAAAAAATCCTACCTTTTTCCATGGTCCATAAGGCCCTGAGTAGCCTGGTCTTTAGTGGCTTTTTCTACCTCATGTTGCTCCATTTTCCTTCTCAGCAAAATTCTTCCTCAGCAACACTGACTTCCTTTTATTTTCTTCTACTGCTAGACCTTTACATACATTGCTTCCATGGCCTGAACGTTTCTCCCAAACCCCACTCCACTGTCAATTACCCTCTTTCGAATAACCCTGTGTATCTCCTTTGTATAATTATTACTATGTAAGATAAGATGATCTGTTTACTTTTTAACTAGCTAAAACTGATTGAACACTTATGTGTCAGCCAATTTCAAACTATTTACAGTAATTAAGGCCTTTGATCTTCACTATACTAACATGGAGTAGGTAGCATAATTAACTCAATTTTTTTGACCAAGACATATTGAATTACTCATAACTAGCTAGTAAGTAGAAGGGCCAAGATTTGAACCCAGGAAGTCTTGATCCAGAGTCTCTTCTCTTAATTACAATCCTGTATGCCACTCAGCCCTGTATATTATTTCTCTCTCACAACTTAAATTGAAAATTTTAGGGATTATTCTTCTTCCATGCATTATGTCATTGTATTCTTATTCAAAATATACACACCAACATAACATTTCACAAATTTTGCTTTTCCCCATAGCTAACATATATCTGCTAACCTGTAAATAACACATAACTAACTGCATTTCAGGCATAGTTCTGTTTGTGTTACTATTTATAATCCAGAACTGAAAGGCAGAACATAATTCATTGAAGAGCTTTGAATGACTATAGACCCATAAGCAAATGTTCAGCCTGACTACTCATTAATGAAATAAGATACCATTTCCTACCTCTCTAATTAGCAAGGATGTAAAAATAAATAATATCCACTCTTGGCAGGAGTACAGGGAAAGGACTTTGTCATAGATTAGTGGTGGGAGGAAAAAATGTTGACGATATTAGTGTAATACAAATTTGGCAACATGTAACCAAGGATTGCAAGTTTACCTTGGCCTTGAATGCAAAAGAAATTCATTTCTAGTAAATTAATACTTTCTAAAAAAGTAAAGAGTCAGACTAAGACCTGGGTTGAGAAATTTTCATGGTAGGACTGCATATGTGTGTGTGCATAGTGAAATAAAATGATAACAATCTTGTAAATATCCAACTGTAGCCAGTTAGTCACTTGAACATTATTGGGTGCTTACCATGTGCAAGACCCAGAGTAGGTACTGGAGATGTAGTAATGAATGAGTGAGGTAAGGGGTGGTAATTAAATTTTTTGGGTACAGCACATCTTGAAATTGATCAAGAAAGTACTGCTAAACCCACAATGTGGAATGATGGCTAACTATGGTGATTACATTATAATGAGGACTTTCAAGAGCATAATTTTTTTAACTTTAATTTTAAGTTCAGCTTTTTTCATATGATTCTTGGCCACACATATGTCTTCTTTGGAAAAGTCTCTGTTCATGTCCATTGCCCACTTTTTAATTTTTTTATTGTAAATTGTTTATATTTCTTATAGATGCTGGATATTAGACCTTTGTCAGAAGCAGAGTTTGCAAAATTTTTCTCCCATTCTATAGGCTGTCTGTTTACTGTGTTGATACTTTCTTTAGTTGTGCGGAAGCTCTTTAGTTTAATTGGACGCCATTTGTCAATTTTTTGCTTTTGTTGCAACTTCTTTTGGTGTCTTCATCATGAAATCTTTGTCCATTCCTATGTCCGGAATGGTATTGTCTAGGTTATCTTTCAGGATTTCTATAGTTTTGGGTTTTACATTTAAGTCTTTAATTCATCTTGAGTTAATTTTTATCTATTGTGTAAGGAGGAGGTCCTGTTTCAATCTTCTGCAAATGGCTAGCCAGTTATTACAGCACCATTTATTAAATAAAGAGACTTTCCCCATGGTTTGTTTTTGTCAGCTTTGTCGAAGATCAGATAGTTGTAGATGGTACAACCTTATTTTGGGTCTCTCTACTCTGCTCCATTAGTTTATGTGTTTGTTTTTCTATCAGTACTGTGTAATTCTGGTTACTGTAGTCCTGTAGTATTTGAAGTTGTATGGCGTGATGCCTCCACCGTTGTTCTTTTTGCTTAGGATTGCCTTGGCTATTTGGGCTCTTTTTTGGTTCCACATAAATTTTAAAATAGTTCTTTCCAGTTTTGTGAAGAATGTCATTGGCAGTTTCATAGGAATAGCACTTAATCTATATATTGCTTTGGGCAGTATGGCCATTTTAACAATATTGATACTATCCATATGCATGGAATGAATCATGCATTCATTTTCTGTGTCACTTTTTATTTCTTTGGATAGCATTTTGTAAAAATCCTTAGAGACATCTTTCACCTCCTTTGTTATGTGTATTCCTACGTATTTTATTCTTTTTGTGGCCATCATGAATTTGATTGTGTTCCTAATTTGTCTCTCACCTTGACTGTTGTTGGTGTACAAGAATGCTAGTGATTTTTTAATGTTGATTTTGTAGCCTGAGACCTTGCTGGAGTTGTTTATTAGCTTAAGTTTGGGGCCACAACTCTGGGGTTTTCTAGATGTAGGATCATGTCATCTGAAAGCAGGGATAGTTTGACTTCCTCTCTTTTTATTTGGATGTGCTTTATTTTTTTCTCTCTCTAATTGCTTTTGCCAGAACTTCCAATACTATGCTGAATAGGAGTGGTGAGAAAGGGCATTCTTGTCTTGTGCAGATTTTCAACGGAAATGCTTCCAGCCTTTGTCCATTTAGTATGATGTTGGCTGTGGGTTTGTTATAGATGGCTCTTATTTTGAGGTATGTTCCATCAATACATACTTTATTGAGAGTTTTTAACATGAAAGGGAATTGAATTTTACTGAAAGACTTTTCTGCATCTATTGAGATAATCATGAGTGTTTCGTCTTTAGTTCTATTTATGTGATGAATCACATTTATTGATTCACATATGTTGAACCAAACTTGCATCCCAGGGATAAAGCCTACTTGATCATGGTGGTTAAGTTTTTGATGTGTTGCTGGATTCAGTTTTCCAGTATTCTGTTGAGAATTTTTGCATCAATGTTCATCAAGGATATTAGCCTGAAGTTTTGTTGTCGTTATGTCTCTGTCAGGTTTTGGTATTAGGATAATACTGGACTCATAGAATGAGTTAGAGAGGGGTCCTTCCTCTTTAATTGTTTGAAATAGGTTCAGTAGAAGTAATACTAGCTTTTCTTTCTATATCTGGTAGAATTCAGCTGTGAATCTGTCTGGTCCTGGAATTTTTTTCGTTGGTAGTCTATTTTTTACTGATTCAGTTTTGGAGCTCATTATTGGTCTGTTCAGAGATTCAATTTCCTCCCAGCTCAGTCTTGGGAGTGTGTATGTGTCTAGCCATTTATCCATTTCTTTTAGATTTTCTACTTCATGTGCATAGATATGTTCGTAATATTTTTGGAAAATTGTTTGTATTCTTTGTGTCAGTAGTAATATCTTTTTTATCTTTTCTGACTGTGTTATTTGGATCTTCTGCTTTTCTTCTTTATTAATTTAACTAGTGGTCCATTTTATTATTTTCAAGCCTCCAAGTCATGAATTCGTTGATCTTTTGGGTGGCTTTGTGTCTCAACCTCTTTCAGTGCAGCTCTGTGTTTATTTCTTGTCTTATGCTAGCTTTGGGGTTAGTTTGCTCTTCCTTCTTTTGTTAGGTTGTTAAATTGAAATCTTTCTAACTCTGTGATGTGTGCATTTGATGCTATTAATTTCCCTCTGCTTGCCTTAGCTGTGTCCCAGAGATTTTGGCATATTGTATCTTTGTTCTAATTACTTTCAAAGAACTTCTTGATTTCTGCTTTAATTTCGTTATTTACCCAAAAGTCACTCCAGAGGTTATTCAATGTCCATATAAATGTTGTGGTTATGCGTGAATTTCTTAGTCTTGATTTCTAATTTGATGGTGCTGTGGTCTGAGAAAGTGGTTGTCATCATTTCAGTTCTTTTGCATTTCCTGATGAGTATTTGCATTTGCTGAGGAGTGTCCAATTATGTGGTCGACTTTAGAGTATGTACCATGTGGTGAGAAGAAAAATATACATTCTGCTGTTTTGGGTGGAGAGTTCTGTAGGTGTCTATCATCTCCATTTGATCCAGTGCTGAGTTTAGGTCCAGAATGTCTTTGTAATTTTTTGCTGGTGATTTGTTTATATTGTCAGTGGAGTGTTGAAGCCCCCCCATTATTATTGTGTGGGAATCTAAGTATCCCTGAAGGTCTCTTAGAACTTGTTTTGTGAATCTGGGTGTTCCTGTATTGGCTGCATATATATTTAAGATAGTTAGGTCTTCTTGCTGAATTGAACACTAGTATTACAAGAGGATAATTTTTAAGTAATGACATTTAAATAATATGTAAATAACATTGATTAAGAGCCTGTGGAAAAAGCGATGAAGTTAAATAGTAGATGAGTTTGTTTGCATATAACAGATAACATGTAGTACATATAAATACATAAACACACATATAGACGAAGAAAACCATAGATAACAAATTACCAAAATGTTAATATTGACTATACAGTAAGCGGAAATTCAGAAATTTTTATTTTCCTTTTTCTACTCTAAGTTTTCCACTATGAAACATACAAATAGACTAGTCAGGAAAACAATACTATTAACACCAAAAAATTCAACTAAAAAAAAAGGTGTTTATGTAGATTCTACACCAAACTTTTCTGTCCAAAGGCTGTTAAGTTTCTGCACCTGTGGGGAAATGAGAAGAAGTCCATTTCTTCCCAAGCTCATTGGCTGGCAACTCATCCCTCTAGTAAAAGCAGAGTCCTGCCTCCTAGGTACAATCAGGTCCCCTCAGCTCGCAGTTTCTCCAGCATCCTCCCCTTGGTTCATCACATCGTTTACTGCATCGTGTTTTAATATTAGTTAGTTTGTTCATACTCTCCTTTAATCTACTGTGAGTTCTGAAAGAGCATGCAAGCTTCCAACTAACAGTCGGGGCTCAGAATTTATAGAATTAGTTATTAGTTAATTAGGTAATAATTAAGTATATAAAAAACAGAAACAAAGAAAACTCTGGCAATTAACAGTACGTCATTAAAAGAGAAGTCATTCTGCATAATTTTTTTTACCTTTTATGTTAGATTCATGGAGCACATGTGCAGGTTTGTTACAAGGGTATATTGGGTGAGGCTGAGGTTTAGGCTTTGATTGATCTCATCACCATAGTAGTGATCATAGTATCCAATAAGGAGCTTTTCAACCCTTGTCACCCGTCCCTCTCTTGCCTCTTTTAAAGTTTCCAGTGTCTATTGTTTCCATCTTTACACCCATGAGTATCTAATATTTATCTCCCACTTATCAGTGAGGATATGCAATGTTTGATTTTCTGTTTATGTGTTAATTCGCTTAGGATAATGGCCTTCAGCCGCATCTATGTTCCTTCAAAAGACAAACTGACACAAGAGCAGAAAATCAAACACCGCATGTTCTCACTCATAGGCGGGTGTTGAACAATGAGAACACATGGACACAGGGAGGGGAGCACTACACACTGGGGTCTGTTGGGGGGAAATGGGGAAGGGACGGGGGGTGGGGAGTTGGGGAGAGATAGCATGGGAGAAATACCAGATACAGGTGAAGGGGAGGAAGGCAGCAAATCACACTGCCATATGTGTACCTATGCAACAATCTTGCATGTTCTTCACACGTACCCCAAAACCTAAAATGCAATTAAAAAAAAAAGACATGATTTTATTCTTTTTTTAATGACTGTGTAATATTGCTGTATATGTACCACAATTTTAAAATCCAGTCCACTATCTTGAATCTGACACAGCTGGACCATGAGCCTGTCCTGCTTCTATCTTTGTGACCATAGGCCAGTTGCTTTATACCCTTGCTGACCTAAATTCCTCTTATGCAAATTGACTGTGTGGTAATGGTGAGAATATTAGAAAATTACAAGATTGAATTGTTTGGCACATAGTAAGAGCTTACAAAATTCTGGGGTAATGTTATTTTCAAGTTTATATTAAATTTAGGAAATAGTTATTGTCTTTTTTCGCAGGCTCTGTCTTTGATTTTTAACTTCTAAATTAACTCATTAGTCCTCATTTAACAAATTTTTAATTAAGTGTCTTCAAAAAGGTGGTATTCTAGACTGACTTTTTAAACGACCAAATAGCAAACTCGGTTTCAGAAAGAGATTCTCTGTCTCCTTCTCTCTTTCTTTCTCTCTCTCTCTCTCTCGTGTGTGTGTGTGTGTGTGTGTGTGTGTGTGTGTGATTTCATTTGTTCATACCATGATTTTCTTATAAAATAGTAACCTGCTGAAAACAGGCTCCTCTGTTTATAGATAGAAAAACAGAGGAAAGTGGAAAAAAGAATAGAAAAAATTTACGTTTACTTTTCATTACAAAATCATTTTTCAAACACTGTGCTAGAAACATTATTTTCAGGCTATTAATGCACTGCCTTTCCTTGTCTTTTGCATAAAAGAAAACCTGGAGAGCCTGGAGAGTTCAAAGGAAGCTGGATTTAAATTCAGGTCTGTGTTGGTCCAAACTCAATGCTGAGAGAGGTGAAGTGAGCTGAGATCTATGCCTCCTGACTTCCAGCCTTAGGCTGATACCTTCCCATAACTTTGTAGCAGAGAAAAGAGCAGCCTGTGCTCCTACCTTCCCACCCTGCTTCTGCTAACCATGCTGCTTAGAGACATTGCTTCCATCTGTACCCCACTGTGAAGCCATGTCATTAATGAGACACCAGGAACAAACAGAAATTGTTCTTTCTCATGTGGCTCTGTACAAGCTGCCTAATTGGGATTTATGGGTGTCCATGATAAAATTTCTGCATAATAAAATCCTGAGGTTTCTTTTGAACTCTTAAATAATGACCAAACAAAGCTTCAGTGATGGAATAGATGAGTCAAATATGCATCCAATCGCAAATGTGGGTGTGCTGGGGGCAGGAGAAAAGGTTGTTTACACAAATTAGATTAATATGAACGTCTACAGCTTTAAATAAGGTCTGTTTTTGCCAATTCAGACCTGAAGTGGATTTTCTTCAGGCCTTCCAACTGGTTCGCTTGAGGAGCCGCTCACCAAGTCTGGACCTGGTGGTTTGTTGTCGTTAGTATCGTCCTCACCTCTGATTCCTGAGTCTTATATATCACCCTGTGAGCCCAGCACAAATGGCATAATTCCAGTTGGATACCATCACTTTCTCTTATTCAGTGAGGATGATATACACCAACAACGACAATAATAACTGCAACAACAATGAAGATTGTGACTTGTCATCTTCGACTAGTGCCAAATAGGCAGGAGGAAGCCTTTTATTAATTAATCCTCATATCATCCAACCACAAACAAGGTAACTAGAAATAATCTTCCTTTATAGATGATAAAAGTAATGCTCAGAGAGTGGAAGTGACTTGCCCAAGGCCTGGGAACAAAAGCAAAGCAGATCCAGGGTGTGTATGCCGTTGTTTTCTGTAAGAAGTCTTTCACCATCACTTAAGATCTTTAACCAAATGCATTTATTAAAATGTTTGTTTTAACTACATATTCAAAGAAACAACATAAACTGTTAAACAGGATATCTAGATAGCCTCAAGGAAGAGAAAGCACATGAGCTTGCTTTGATCACCAAGGAGAATTTCTGTGAGTGATGCTGCGGAGACAGTGGAAGTGATGATTAAAAAAGGGAATGTGCTTGACACATGTAGAGAAGCCTGTGTTGCTGGAGTTTATAATATTGTTGATATCCCCACCCCAAACCAGCTTTCCTGGTCTGTGGATGCCACAGTCATCTGCCTTGTTGTTCAGACCAAAACTTTAGGAGTCATTCTCAATTTCTCTTCTTTTCTTTCTCATTTATATTTAAGCCACTGCCACCCACCACAAACCCACTGGCGAACTGCACATTCATTTTCGGCTTCCAACAGTATACAGCCTCCTGACAGTCCCCCTTCTCTGCCTTCACCACCTTGCCTCACACTTTGCCCTCCATAGGGTTCTGGGGTGAGGTTTCTAGGCAAAGCTACCTCCTTCTTAAAACTCTCCGATATAGTTAATGGTATTATGCACGTTTTGTTCATTTTAGGTGTAGCAGTGGCATTAAAGTTATGCTTAAAAAGGAGTTGTTGTATTTAGCATATTGAAAGTGGGAATATTTAGAGATGACATTTTATAATATCTGGAATTTGCTTTAGAGGAGGTGGAAGAAGTGGATGGGGATATGAATACACAAAATTGGTTGCAAAAAGCTCAGATGATTAATGACATTAACACAAGGCGACTTATACTGTTTTAGCAACTTAAATTTGAAGTTGTTTATTTAACAAGTAAAAAACAATTAAACTGGTGGATTTCCATTAAAACCCAAATGCAGCACAAATTCCTACCCATAGCCTGCAAAGTCATGTGTGATCTGGCCCATGCTTGCCGCTTGATGCTTCTTTCTCCTCATTGTTCCCTCTGCTCCCGATCCACTGACCTTTTTGGACTTTGAAAATGCCAAGCTCTTCCTATCTCAAGGACTTTGAACCTGCTCATCCTTCTGTTTGGGATTTCTTTCTCTTAACCTTGAGGTGTCCATTCTGTTTCAAATGAGGTCCCACCTCAATGCAACCTCCATAGAGAGACCTTCTCTGATCACTGCAGATAAATCATACAGCACATTCTCTCCACACCCCACCATATCACTCTACTTTATCTTCTGTAGCATTTTAAAACTATTCATCTGTTCATTTACATTTTTTTTAAGTCTACTACATTGCAGCGTGACTCCCTTAACGTCAGGGAATTCTATCTTGTTCACTCAGGTTATTCAGCATTAAAAGACTTGTTAGGGATTAGTAGTCATTCAGATCATACTGGCTGGGAATTTACAGTTCACTTACAGTGGCGATCTAACGCCACAAACCCCAGAGAACTGGATTTACTGTTTTCACAATGACCAGGCAGTGTCACTGGCATTTAGGACCCAAGGAGTCATAGATACCAAAAGTCTTGCCAAGCATGGAGCACTGTCCTATCCAGCGATGAACTGTCCTGCCCCAAACCTGTGCTACAGAATGGCATTTAGAGGTGGTGATTTGGGGAGAAGCTTGACATTACAGGGAGTCATGTGGAATAAAGCGCTAGAGAAAAACCAGGACTCGACCAGGACAGGCCTTCCAAACACCATCGTAAGGAATTTGAAATTTATTTGAGAAGTTGTCTTCATGTTCCATTGCTGCCATAACAAATGAACATAAAGCTAGTTCCTTAAAATAACACAGATGTATACCCCATAGATCTGTAGCCCAGAATTCCAGGTGAACCCCGTTGAGTCCTCTGTACAGGGTCTTGCAACACCAAAATCAAGCCATGCTCTTATCTAGAGACTCTGGAGAAGAAATCATTGCCAAGCTCCACAGGTTGTTGACTGAATTCAGTTCTTTGAGGCTATAACACTTAGGTCTATTTCCCTGGTACCATCAACCAGGGGCCTGGCTTTGCTTCTAGGTGCTTCGCACAAACTTTGTCATGCTCTTCAAGTGACTTTCTCCAGCAATAGAAGGTGGAGTCCTCTTGTACTTCAAATCTCTCTGGCTTCTTCTGCTA
The DNA here is from genome assembly GCF_001604975.1 of Cebus imitator. Classification (NCBI taxonomy): domain Eukaryota; kingdom Metazoa; phylum Chordata; class Mammalia; order Primates; family Cebidae; genus Cebus; species Cebus imitator. The sequence goes on along the minus strand of NW_016107466.1, from coordinate 602,389 downwards.
CAACACAAACTGCAGTTAAAGAAAGTTCTCTGCTTTTAAAGACCTGCATAATTAGTTTGGGGCCACCTGATCATCCAAGCTATTCTCACTGCTTTAAAGTTTGTAACCTTAACTGTATCAGCAATGTCCTTTCTGCTATTTAATGTAACACAGTCACAGCTTTCCAGAATGAAAGCATGGGACACTTTGGGAAGCCAATCTGCCTACCACAGGAGTCATTGAATGTTGTTTTGTTTTTGTTGTTGTTGGTGGTGGTGGTGTTACCTACCATGTTTTATTATTAATTATTATTATTGTTATTAATGTGCTTTATGTGTAGAATAGTTGCCATGTTCTCATGCAAGAGAGTAGATACTTTCCATACAAGAAAACGTGAGACCAGCTCTCAGGGTGCTGACTAGCTTCTTACCATTAGCACGGAAAGAGATAACCACATGATCCAGGGAAATTAAAGTCTGGGGGTAACAGGGTAAGAGCCTGCGGTTAGCATCTAACCGGGATGCAGAGGAACTTTTTAGCAACTCCAAATGTGGTAGATTTCTATGTCTTATCTGCATGTCTGCTCAAAGATGGAGAAGGTAGAGACTGAAGGCTGACCATGGCTGAATGAGAATGTTGCTAGTTAAACAAAATCAATTTCGTTTTGGTGCAAAAATTGAATGTTTTAAAAGAGCTAAATCACATTACTTAAATACATTTAAATAAGTCTTTGTTTCTCTGTGGCTATTTGTTAGCAGTAGGCTTCCTTCTCCTCTAGGAACTACGGCAGTGAAGCCTGCAAGGACTCTACTGGGAAAGCCATTATAAACCAGCAGCTGCTTGTCAATCCAAGTGGTACTGTAGCACCAGCTCCAAACAGATAAAGCAGAAAAGGGAGTGTGTCTGCTTCCACAAACAGTGGGTCTCAGCTGTGTCCCCATTTCTGGGAATTTATGAGTGGAACACATGCCAGGGGGCATGAAGAGCTTCTCCCCCAGAAGCAGATGCTGCTGATCCCCACAAAGAAGCCACCTCACTCTTCAGCTCTCCCAGATACTGCTTGCCAGATGGCCACAGCTGAATTCACAGCTGAGTAGATGTCAGCTATTGGCACCAAATACGCCTCTGTGGGACTGGTTAAGGACCCGAGGTTGTATGGCAAGGCTTCAAATACATACAAAGAATAAAAATGCTTAGGGTGTGCCAGGCACTGTGCTAAGCACTTTGCAGGCATTAACTCAACCTCTGCAATATTATTATGTGGATGGTGTTATTCTCTTGCTCATCTTAAATGGACAGGGTCCACGGGTTAGAAAGGTCGAGTAGCTTACCAAAGGTCGTAGAACCAGTAACCTGCAGAGCTGGAGTTTGAACAGAAGCAGGTCTTTCTCCTGAGTCTGTGATTTTAGACGCTGCACTAGCTGATGCTGCACACATCTCATGTCAAGACAATTTTAGCTCTCTTCTCCAGTCTCCATAGCATCCAACCTCGCTTTGCACCAGCTCAGATATGCCCGAATCTGAGCAGTTGCCAGCTGATGTACTACCCTCATTTACAGATCAGTGACCCAGAATATTTCCCTCCTGTGGTATGGCATGTAAGGCTGGTGAGTGGAAAATTGAAGCTAACACCAAAAAGGATATATATAGCCAAGATAATGCAGAAAATTGAAGCCAAGCTGTGGAATGGAGCCAGAGAGGGTGCAAAGTGGGAGAAAGTACTGTGTGCCTCTAGACTCACCCTAGCAACAGTGAGTAGCCAGTATGAAGTGGTACATGCAGGGGAGTTACTGTCATCTTGAGCATAGCTTGGTTGTTTATTATGTGCCAGGGTCTAAATTATGCCCATTACACAGGTGATGTCATTCAAATCTCATATCATTTCTATAAGAAAACTTACCCCTGGTTTATATGTGGAGAGCCTAAGAGTGAATGACTTACCCTGCTCCAGGTACCACAGCAGTTACAAGGCAACTCTGAGATTTGAACCCAGAAACTCTGACATGATCAATGATCTAAGTGCGAAGGAGTCTATTTTGTGTTCCAAAATATCACAAGACATTTCAAATTTAGTTATATGGGTGCTAGATTGACTCAGAGGAGACTACAGTCTATTTTGGCATCACGTTGAAATTGGCCTGAGTCCAGTGAGAGTATGCTTCATGAAATGATGTCCACAGGTTAAGGACGGTTCCATGTTTATACCACCAGACATGGGATACATTTTATAAATGATTATTGACTAGAGAGATTGAATCAAATTAAGAAAAGTAAAACCATTAGAGAGAGGTTAAGATCTATTGTTTAGCTGCCAAATCAGAAAAAGAGAATGTCATGGTAACACATGGTATATAGTGCAGAGTGAATGGTGAGGATAGATTACAAGATTAAGTTAAGCCAAGTCCAAGGTGCTCTTAGATGGATTCATTCAGGAGTGAAATGCAGCTGCAACGTGGATCACTCCTCTCACTTACTGTCAGTTGTTTACAGCAGGTGCCAATGTGGTGACACAAAAGTTTCAACCTTGGATGGACACTACGACCATCAACCATCAAGTCGGGTCAGGGGCATGTGCACAGAGGTGAAAGGAACAGAACATTCATGTTTTTCCTTGAAAGCTAGTAATTTGGTGTGCATATTATAGAACACACCAGGTACATGACAATTATTGCCAACAGAAGGAAATTCTAAAGAAATCTACCATCATTATAATCAAGAAATATAAGCTCTTTCTCTATATACTTTGGGCACTGAATTTGTACAAACACTGGCAAATGGAAGGCAAATATATGGAATTTCTTACCTGAAAAAGTAAAGATAATACATGATATCCACAGAGCTGTGATAGTTACATAAAATACTCTTAGGAACATGCGTGATTTGAAGGGAGTAGGATGCATATGGTTTGAATGAATTAATTAAGCACAAGTATCTCCAAAGAAATATAGTAGGGTTGAATTAAAGTTGTTGGGTTTCTTCTCTCCTTTTCATGCTCAAATGGCCCCCCATTCCAGTTACTTTAACTACCTTGGAAAACTTAGGGGCATAAAACAACAAATTTTTATACTCTTTGATATGTGATTCACAGACTTGGATGGGTCACTGCTGGAATTGGTTGTTTCTGCTCATCAGTATCCAGAACCTTGGAGGCCAGGGGCTGGACTCATCTAGAGGATCCATAAGTTACCCATCCTGCAGTTAATGCTGGATGTAGCTTGAGGCTTTAGAAGAGATTGACAGTCTGACCATCTACACATAGCCTCTTCATGTGGCCTGAGCCTCCTTACAATATATGGTGGCTGCATTGCATAGGCCAGCATCCTGAGAGAGAGACAAACTGAAGCTGTATTATAACTTTACTTCAGAGTTACATAGAATAATTACATGTAATAGAATAGCTTATTCTATGTAACTCTGAAGTAAAGTTATAATACAGCGTCTCTGCTCATTGGTCAGAGCAGTCACTTCTCACTCAGATTCAAGAAAAGGAAAATAGTGTCCACCTCTTGAAAGAGGTTGGCAAGGCTCTGAAAGATCATCAGAGATAACAAATATTACCATGGTCACTTTTGGAGGATATAATCTGCCACACTTCCTGACATCCAAATCCTTAAGGTTCCAATCCATTTATTTTTCACAAAAAGAAGCTAGGAAAATAATTTTTTTTACATTAACTTCTTACCAGTATTCCAGCACATCTAAATCTTGTCAACATTATATTTTGAAATTTTAAGAGAGATTGGATTAGAAATATGTCTTCATTGATTCCAATTTCAATGTCATATATAAGCCTAACCTTAAAAATTAGAAAATGAAAGAACGGACTTTTAGTAAGCAAGCATGATAAATCCTCCATGAATCACTAAGGTTTTTTGCATGATATGTATATCCTCATTCTCCCATGTGTTTAGACATTTACAACTATGTTTTTCTTTCTAATTCCAACATAATTCTTAAAGAAAATATGTAACTGACCTCTCTTTGGCCCAATTTCCTCATCGGTAAAATGGAAAACATTAGCAATTCACAAAGTGCACTCATTCGTATACTACTTACGATAACAGAAAAAAGTCTTTTGATTGAATAATTTGAGTATGAAAGATTTTTCTTGTTGTTGTAGGAATTCAAGATGCTTTAAGATTTTCCTCAAATCCTATTTTAACCATGGACTTCGTTTGCAAGTTCACTTTAAGGGACCAAAAGTCCTTGGACCACACTTTGAAACATACTGGGATGGGCAAGTCATTCTTATTTTGTGTTTCTGTAGGACACAGTGTTCAACCTAAACAAAGAATGGTAATCATTCCCCCAAAGAACAGAGAGAAACAAATGAAGAGAATTTACTCAATTTTATGTGTTAGTCTCCTTATTTATTTCTAATTATTTTGGCACCTGTTACATCTTTCTCTTTTAAAATCAACTTCAAGATGGCATTTTCCCAATCTTGCTGCTTAGTAATAACAGTTACTATTTTTCTTTGTTATCAAGCCCTTATTATGGTTTGGCACCAATTTGAACATGTTCCATGTATTCTTCATTGAATTCTCTTAAAGACTCTAAAAATTAGAAGTATTACTATCCCCATCATATTTCCAGATGATGAAACAAAGGCTTAGAAATAGTAAGGAACTCATCAAAGGTCACAGATAAAAAGTAGAGGCAAGATCTGAAATCAGGTCTTGAGAAGTGCAATGAATTATGCTGACACCCAGCAATTTTGCCTTTTTGTCACACAACTACCAGTGCAAAAATAATGGGCCTGCACGGTCTACAGATTACTCACATTATTATAATAGTAATTAATTCCATCTTCCAGCTCACCTTGCTCTCCAGTTCCTTACCTATTTCCAACCTTCTCAGACTGTGACCCTCTGAGCTGACGCTACTGAGGCTGCCATTGCTGTTACCACTGTTAATGGTGATAGCTTATTTTATTATTTACTATTTTATTGCTATCAATTTATTATTTATTTTTATTATGTTTTATGGGCTCTAAAACCCGACTTTTGATGCCACTTTTCTAGCTCCAGTTCTGGTTTCCTTTTTTGTAGAATTTAGATTTATTATTTTATAATGTATCATTTTGCAGCTCTAATACCCAATCTGATCCACCCCAGCCACAGGACACTTCCTTTCAGTGCTGGCTGTCCATGATGGTGGCATTGTTTGGGTCCAATGTAGCCTATGGACACCATTTGTGTTCCAAACCCCCTAGGGGCTCATGTATCATGTTTCACACAGCACACCATGATATTAATTCACATTGCCATGGAAACAAGGTTGAGAGTCAGTGCTGAATGATTAACTCAACAAGTATTTGTTAAACATCTTCTATATAATGAGCACTGTGCTGGGAATACAGGGCAAGCAATGAAACTGGCAGTCTAGCAGGGAAACCAGTGTCAGCACCATACCCGTGCAAGTGGGTTTACAAATACAACTGAGATAAATAGCCTGAAATAAAGGAACAGGCATCCATGAGCCTGTAAACCAAAGGAAACTGATTTTCTTTAGGGGAAGAGAGAACTCTTGTTTGAGAGAAGGATCCTATAGTTGACATCTGAAGGACAAGTCAAGGTGGAAGTGTGCAACATGCCAAAGGAGGGAAAAGGGGCAGCAAGAACAAGGACCCAAGGGTGCGCTGAAGCTCCAATTCTGGGGAGTAGACGCTGAGTAGGGCAGCTAACCGAGTAGGTATGAGGTGACTCATACCTCTCTTTCCATTTAGATACACATAGGCTAAGAACAGGATCTTACTATAAAAACAGTTGGGTGCCACTGGAAGTCACAAGCAGAAAAATGAAATGAATTAAATTGCATTTTTTTTTAAATCACTTTGGCTGCAACTTCAGAAGAGAATTGGAGGGAGCCAGGGTGGATCTGGGGAGACCAAATGCAGTGCAATAGAAGACTATTGACAAATGATCTCTAAGAGTTTTTTCTGCCCTTATATTAGATGATTTCATGTTTATCCGGCAGAAATGGTAGACATTATTGGTCTGCATTTATTTGAAATAAACACTCAGTTCTATTGATTTTTTATACTATTGCTCAGTAGATGTATCTAATTTGAAAATGGGCATCCCAGTTCTACCCTGCAAAACTCTCTCTACAGTTAGGGTACACTTCATTAATTACAATTGTTAAAGAAGAAGCCCAAATGATGAATTTTTTTTTAAAGCTAAAGATGTGTGTATGCCTGTATCCTAGTTTGTAAAATAGAAACGTCCTTGAAGAGAAGTGGAGTAGAAAGGGGAGAAATACATATTTTTGGAGGCCTTTATTCACTAAATAAATATTTCCTGAGACTATTTATTAAACACCTACTGTATGTTCAGCACTGTCCCACCCTCTGCCCACCCTCTGAGATACAATAGAAAGATGAAATGAAACAAATTAGGTTTCTCCCTGTTTCTTTGTCTCTGCCTGTCTGCCTCTCTCTCTCTATCCTCTCTCTCTCTCTCTCTCTCTCATTTTCTTTCTCTCTCATTCAAAATTTAAATTTGTTGAAAACAATGCAGGGTTTTCCAGACACAGATATACGACTTTTAATTCCAGCTGTGTGACCTTGAACAAGTTACCTTTCTGATACTGGGGTTTCTTATTTGTAATTCAAGAATAGTATCTAAGAGTTTTTGATCTAAACATCTTCTAATGAATAAGATAACATGTTCCAATCATTTAATACAGTATCTGGTATTTATTTTCAAAATTAATATAACTCGGGCTCCCAAATTTAGATTATAGCATAATAGATTTTATACTAATATTCATATTTGGTAATAATTTTTACTGACTCCACTAAAAACACTATACCCTTTTGACTTGAAGATACTTATCAGTTTTTGGATATTTTAATACTTTAAAAACTTTTATATGTGAGTAAACCATTTTAAATTACGATTCCAAGTGACAATACAAAATACCTTAAGTTATACCAATATTGTGCTATTTTCTTCTTTGTAATCTTGAAGACTATAAAAATTAAATACATATAAATACATATGAAAACATGTATGCATACATATACACACATATATAATATACAGAGACAATTGTGTCTATATATGTAGATAGAAATACACACACACACACACACACACACACACACATACACATCACAGCAATGTGGGAAATGCCTTTGATATTTGTAGTGGTTTACATTTTGAATGTACAGTATTATCAAAGGATTGAAGTCATTTCTGAAGCCTTGAAATAGTGATGCTGCTGTCAATTTAATCTCCACTTTATCCAGTACTTCTGCCCCAGGCTGTAAAGTGCAGCATTGTTCATGGGTAATTTCCCACTACTTCCTGCTGCTAACAAAATGGATACTTTCTTTAAACTAGAAAACACACTGTCTGGCATTACTCACATCAATTGGCAATGGGTTTCATATGATCAAAGTCAGCCTGCAAACAGACAGCTCCCATCCCTTTGAAACAAGTCTCAGTGCTCTCTAATTCACAGGCTTGTATCTACCAAGAAGTAAATATTTACCTTTCCCGAGAGTAGCAAGTACGGTAAGTGCCTAAATATAAGTCGATCTTCTGTTTTCCCAATATGGAAATCTTTTAAAAACTCAATCATCAACCTAATTTATTAAATTTATAAATTTAGTTGCAGAATATTTTATAATTCAAATGAAGCATCAAACTTTTTTCACCCTCCAAGATAAATGTATTTGGATCATTTAACACTGTTCTCTGAAGCACATCATTTTCACTTCCATTGAAGTTACCTAAGTGACAGGGGCTTTGACTCCTATACAATAATGCCACTCACTCCAAAGTAACCACTCTTATAATATGCTCTATTGTTTCACAAGCTCCTCCATTCATCTTGTAAGCACAACTTTGTGACCTCCACAATGTAAGTACTTTATTTTAAAAGTCATCTTTAAAAGGGTTGTTTACAACAGCTTCTAAACTTGCAGTTGTGAGGTCAGAGCACCAGCAATAATTACTAAATTGTGTTACTTTTCCTTGTATTTTTTTCCGTTTGTTTTTTCACTGATTCTGCCACTGACCTCTTTAAGCAATCCAAACTAGTATTGATTGAGGTCCTCTCAGGCTAACGTGCAGTACTTTTTCAAGATATAGTGATTGAGAAAGTGCTTTGAAATGTGAGATATTTTATTTAGACTCAAAAATATGAATATTTTCCAGTGGGGGGTGATATGTATTGGGTGAAAAGCCATAACCTCCTATGTAGACATTTATGGTTCATTGAATAAATATCATTAAGCTCTCCTGTGCCTTTAACAAGCAATTTATTTGTAACACTTCATGACATTCTTTTGTGCTGAGGCCAGTCTCTATCTTTTGCAACACTGCCTTATAAACAACCCATTTTGTAAACCATTCTGTGACTTGCTGAAACGCACATGGTCATCTGTTTAGTACTTGCTATTCAGGAATTGAAATTAATGCTTCTGATATATTTTTCAAATCTCACTAGGAACTCACGACGATTTGTTGTGACATTTCTATTCTTTCCACGTTGCAGATGAGAAAAACTGAGGCTCAGAGAAATACAGTGACTTGTCAAATATCACACACCCAATCAGCGACACTTGAGCCTCAAACTTGGATCTGCCTAACACCAGAATTTTATCTGTTTATTTGAATACAGTGTATTTAGGCAGGTCTATCACTTTTATAGAAGAAGCAGTTTTAGATATTTCTTAGAGCAAGAAAGATTGTTTTGTAGCGTGGAATGGTATAACTCTATTGTCCTCTGTTTCTGTTTTTCAAAAACCAAAGGATGGCCCCACAATTTCACTTTAGGTGCTGAAATCAGAGAAATAAAAACATGTTTACACAAAAACATACATACAAGTTCTTGACAGCTAACATGGCTTTTTTCTTTATAAATTACTCAGTCTTGGATATGTCTTTATTAACAGTGTGAGGACGGACTAACACAGCAGCTTTCTTCATAATAGTCCTAAACTAGAAACTACCCTAATACCCTCAAACAGGTGAATTGTTTAACAAATTCTGTTCCCGTACAATGAAATAGCATTCAGAAATAAAAGGAAGGAACTCTTGATACGTGTAACAACAGATGAATTTGATAAACATGTTGAGCAAAAGAAGTAAGTGCAAAAGAGTATTCAATGAGTGATTCCCTGTAAATGAAGTTCAAGAACTGGCAAAATTAACCTATAGGGATCAAAGCAAATTAGTTATTCCCAGCGTAATGGTTGAGGTGGATTGCAAAGGGGCAGTAGGAAACTTTGGAGAGCAGTAAGAATGTTCTATATATTCACTGTGGTCATTTCTTCCATGACTGTGTGTACTTATAAAACTCTCTGTAACGTACATTTAAAATGCATACATTTTGGTCTGGCACAGTGGCTTACACTTGTAATCCCAGCACTTTGGGATGCTGAGGCAAGCAGAACATCTGAGGTCAGGAGTTTAAGACCAGCCTGGCCAACATGGTGAAACCCTGCCTCTACTAAAAATACAAAAATTAGGCAGGCATGGTGGTGGGCACCTGTTATCTCAACTACTTGGGAGGCTGAGGCAGGAGAATCACTTGAACCCAGAAAGTGGAGGTTGCAATGAGCTGAGATCATGTCACTGCACTCCATCCTGGGCAACAGGACAAGACTCTGTCTCAAAAATAAAATAAAATGGGTACATTTTAATTTATGTAAAACATGTTTCAATATAATTGATTAAAAGTCAAGGAAGAGAATTTTGTATTAAAACTGGGAAAATTTAAAAATAAAGATTGGCTCGTTTGAGGATAATGGTTGATAATTGCAAGTAACTTAACAAAGGCAATAATGAAGAAATGAGAAATATTTGACTTTTAAAATAGATGACTCAAGAGAAGAATTGGACTGACTTTGAATATCACAGACAAGGTTATATGTAACAGGGAAGGAGTAACAAACATTTCACAGAGCAGAGGGCAGAGACCTGGATTTCACATAAAGAAACTTTGAAAAAACTACAGCTGTCCAGTGAAATGAGCTGCCCTGCGCGGTGGTAAACCCCAACAGACTAGCTCAAAAGAAGTCAGATAAACAACTCTTGATTACAATGTCTAAGAAATCCTTCAAATGGATGAAAAGGCAACCTAGCAATTCTTTAAATGAAAATGATTTCATCTATGAGCTAAAAAACTCATATTCATTTTAAGGTGTCTATAAAGTCTAGTTTAATTCAAAAAGCATGCATGAGATTTTTAATTGAGCAGACAGCTGTCCAGGTGCCAACATTTAGAATGGTTCATTACACTAAAATGCATAGAAAATTGGCCTTAATTCTATGAAGAAATTTGGGCCTCCTTATAAATAAAATAGATTTATTTTCTCACCCCACCAACTCTGAGAGCTGCTTCAATTCACCAAATTTTATGGGGCTCATAATAAAGGCTGGAAAATGTGTTCCAGATCATGTGGAATGCATATATGTACACGGAATAACAATGTTAATCTAATTCTGCTGGAGAAGCCTACACATATTATACTGCAGCCAGGTGTGGGTCCAAAGAATACCTAACACAAATTGCTCTGGAGTTAGAGAGACAAGCAGTTACCCAACTACAGATCAATCCTCTCTAACCATTGGTGATCTCCACCAAGACATAACAGGACACCCTCAAAATTAACTGATAAAATCGAACTGAGTATCTGCTCCATTCCGTCTTCTCTCCTTGTATGCCTCATCACAGAAAACAGCACCTAAGCCACTCTTCAAACTTGAAGCTAGAATATGCTGTGGTGCCTCCCTCTTACCCTATCCAATAAACCATTATTGTTGCTAATTGACCTTTATAAAAAGAAAGGAAGGAAGGAGGGAGGGAGGGAGGGAAGGAAGGAAGGAAGGAAGGAACAAAGGAAGGAAGGAAGGAGGGAAGGGAGGGAGGAAGGAAGGAAGGNGGAAGGAAGGAAGGAGGGAGGGAGGGAGGGAGGGAGGGAGGAAGGAAGGAAGGAAGGAAGGAAGGAAGGAAGGAAGGAAGGAAGGAAGGAAGGAAGGAAGGAAGGGGAAAGAAAAAGCATTTCTCAGCTCCAGCCCTTTCTCCTATCCTCACTGCCACTCCCTCATCAGGCACCCACAGTTTATGACCTGGCATAACGTGAGAGCTATCTGTGCATTTTAGAAAACCACTTAAGGCCCTGTATAGCCTAAACGTTGCCTACCCCATTATCTGTCCTCATCTTGCAGCTTCTCTTTATGCTCGCTGCTCCAGTAACAGTCAGCTTTTTAACACTCTGTTGGTTCTTGTTTGGCTTTAGTACTATTATCCCACTACATCCATCCTGACCCTCATTTTGCTCCGCTTTTATAAGTATCTCTTTAGTGAAGGCTAGGCAGTGCCTGATATACCCCAGGACAGAGCTCTGATGGAAGGGAGTTGGATGATATGGTTTGAGGTTTCCAACCTCATCCCCCGTTTCTTGACTCTAGAACATTTAGTTCTGCAGCATAGATCCATCCCTAACTTATTGGACCAGTAACGGATGTTTAGAAGGTGGAAGAAAAAGAGACATCTAGCTTATCTAAAATGGCAGGAAGCAGACACCACAGCCGAGCATAACAGGCTTGTTCAGAAGTAACACCTGTGATTGAAAAAAGAAGGGAGCAAGATTGCGAGGGAGGGGTCCTCACAGCAAGACAGGAACCTAACAAGCCAAAGCCAAGGTGTGAAACAAAAATTGCTGATTGCAGTCCTGCACCGGACAGAAAAGGCTAGGCTCCCATGACCCTAGCCACTCAGGCATGGCCTGGAGGCTAATCCAAATGCAGTGTGGCTTTGATTCAAAAGCACAGGCCATCTCTATAATGCAAGACTGAACATGTTGGGGCTGTCAGTCGGCCACACTCCTCACAGCTAGGAGGGAATCCTTTCTTGAAGCTGAGCAGAACGCTGTGTTTCTATGATTGCCACTGTATGCCCCTGGTACTGCATATAGCAAATCTGCACCAATATCTAGGGACGTGGGAGCCTGTCTTGCTGAGGAGAAACTTAAAAGGTGAAGAAATAGGAGGATGAATTACCGTTCTTGTTGTATAATTAGTCTGAAGGCTATAATTGGACTTCACACTGTCCTCTCCCTACCCAATTATCTACTGTAAATCCCCACTCTCTCTCTCAGCTACCAGATAATCTGAACATCATTCCTGAGGACACTGAGCTCCTGCTGACCATACTCTTCTTATGCAGCACCATTTCCCTCCATCCAGTCACAGTTGCAGATAGGCAAGAAAGAACCAAGAAAAACTTAAGCAGGTTGTCCAAGTCCCACAGATAGCCCACCTGCTTCTGCTGTGTATCAGAAGCCCACCTCCTCCTGCTGATCAGGGTGAGTTACCTCTAACAAGACGATTTTTTTTTCTTATTGCCTTATAGTCCCTGGATACAATGAGCCCAAAGTACTCTGGTGACAGCCACGACTTGTGTATGATGTAACATTTGCTGAGTCTCCTGGGGAGAATGTTCTCCCCTTGGAGATCAGGACCTCTGACCTTGTAGAACCCTGAGCTTCGTGGATAGGAAGCACAGAATTCCCCAGTGAGTTATTGCAAACGATAATAAATGAATCTAATATTGCTTCCATTTCTTATTCACAAACCCATGACATGTTCATATAGAAAGCATGCACCATGCAAATGGCTTTAGATATAATACATTCTGGATGACAAGCTATCTTTGCAGATAATTATTACTATTATTATTTAAAGTATTATTTTGAGTTGGCACTTCAGCTAAACTTTCAACAGATCATTTCAAAGCTCTGAGAGGCCAGCTGCTTCTGGAAATTGCGATCTGACATAGTCAGTAGATCTCATGTTCATGGGACCACTCTTGCATATCTCTTACTGTAAAGTGTCTCCCTCCCAGTCAAATGCTGTATTTTGTGGGATCCAATGATGGTGGATCAGGTACTCCACAAGTCCTGGGATAATGGTGATGGCTGTGTCTCTATAAGTAGAAACACCAAACTTACATCCAGAATATGTGTCTATCCTGTAGAAATAAATGTAGATACCATCAAGAAGGAAGCGTCCCAATGTTGCCAGCTTACCTGCCTGTCTGCTGCCTTCCTTCCTACCTCTCTTTCTCTCTTTATTTCTCTCTTTCTTTTTTCTCTCTTTCATCTCCTTACTTGCTCTCTCTCTTTTTCTTTCTTTCTTTCATTCTTTCTTTCTTTCTTCTTTCATCTCCTTCTTTCCTTCCTTCCTTCCTTCCTTCCTTCCTTCCTTCCTTCTTTCCTTCCCTCCTTTCTCCCTCCCTCCCTTCCCCCCTCCTTCCTTCCTTCCTTCCTTCCTTCCTTCCTTCCTTCCTTCCTTCCTTCCTGGGCAAAGTAGCCTCTTTAAGAACTAGAGCTGTGCCAGATGCTCATAACTGGTCTCTGTTGCTGGAAAATCAGGAATTGAGGCAGCAGATCAGCCTTGGAAAGCAGGAATCTATGCAGCTGAACCCATTCCTCACCTTTGTCTCTGCCATCACAGCCATTTCCTTCATATGCCCATTCTGCCAGTGTCGGGGTGGACATCAACAATAGCTGGCTAACATTAACTGGCCAAGTCATGCTGTCTCCTTAGTTGCTTGGTGCATTTTCAGTGCTGGAAACATGCTGGTGGTGCTCATGTGTGATGGGGAGATGTTCGCACTTTGTGTTCGCTTTCATATGCCTTTCCATTGCTCATAAATCCATATATTTTCTTACCTTCTGCCACTTTTCCTTTCCCAGAAGGCAGATGACTGACATCATCACCTAAAGCTCCATGCAGGAGATCTGCCCTTACCCTGTCTTTCAAAGCCACCTCGGACTGAGGCTATAGTGAAGCTGCCATTTATTTTCAGCTGCCAAGCCAAGCCATTCCTAAGTGAAGATGACGGTAGGAGTAAAGTGAGGGAAGGGCACTCGTGCAGTAGTGGTAGGTGACACGGGAGCCTGGGTTACTGCTCATACAGCTTGCTGCTGCCCTGTTCATGCTTGTGATTGGACCCTGACATACCATTTCTGCATGTCCATCTCAGGATGGATTTTCTTCTGAACCAAGCCAGCTTTAATACTAGAAACTACCTCTTAGTTGGCAATTCTGGGTTCATGATCACTTGGTGTTGCATGGTTAAATATTATGTTCCTGCCATGGCTCTGTAGCATCTCAGGAGCTGTTTTTCAAAAGGGGTTTAATTGTCTGCAATAGATGACATGGCTTTTCTCCATAACTTCAGTGGTCTACATTCTGATTCATATCACAACCTTTTCTACCACTTACATATCCAATATTGTAGAGTGTACCAAACTGCATGGCTTGCTATTATCATATCCTGACTTGCTATAGCCCTTTACTGATCCTAGCCCTATTCAAAGCCTTCTATTTCATCAAGGATATATAATATTTGTATTTTACTAGTTGTGGAAGTTATTCCCTCCACAATTAGAACAGGATTTAGATACAGTGATACCTTTTCTATTGTAGGGTATTTAATATGTAGCGACTTGTCTTTTATACTGGAGGAGATGTTCTGCATATCCCTGACTACTGTATAATAAAAACCTAATTGTAAAGTGATCAGGTCAGATGCAAACCTGACGAAATCTCTATCAGTGCAGTGAGGATCTCTGGAGCAACGATCTAGCTGGTACAAAAGTCCTAAGCCCTTCTGTCACCACCTTGTACAGTGGCTGCACTTTGTTTTTGAATATTAGTAGAGTTTATCCCACCATCTCGCCACCTCTTGCTCATCTTGTTCAATTAGAATAATGTTATCAATTGACTAGTTCAACACAATTTTGGAGGGATATCCAGAAGATTCAGATCTTCAGATTCCAGTATAATAGTAGATAGTTCATTTAACTTAGCCCTGTGGGAAAATTATAAATATACGTTTCATCCATTCCATAGGAATGAATATGAGTGAGAAGCATTTCCTATCCTTTTTCCCAATTGGAATAAGAAAGAAGGTATTTACCAAATAATGTCTGCATACCATAAAGCCTTATTGATCTGCTCCAGAAGATATATCACTCAGCATAGCGGTTGCAATCAGGGCTACTTCTTGGTTGAGTTGTCCACATATATTCTCTAGAGTTCACCTAGTTTCTTCAGGGGCAAGGTTGAGTTGTACACAAAGATTATCCAGGATTCACCCAGTTTCTGCAGAAGCCAGAATCAGTTGGCCAATCAACTGAGATCTTTAAGAGTGACATTAATCTCCATGATCCACCATATATACTCCTCAATAAAAATATTGTCTTGATTGAATCAATTTTAAAGTCCTCCACCTTGCCTTCTCCAACATAATAGCTCTCATCTCACAACCCAAAGTTATAATGTGTGAGTTGCTGAACCTTCCAAGAATGTCACTCCCATCATACATTAGAGGACTGGAAAAAAGATCACTGGGTGGGTCCAAAAATCAGCAGACCCACTGCCCCCTGTTAGTCAAAATTTTTTATAAGACTTCATCTATTACTTGATTCTCAAATGACTTCACTCTTAAAAACAGGAGCTATGATGATTCCTTGGGTTTCTTAGTATTGATGACAAGTTGGAGTTTTTATACATTTGCCATTGAAATGCCCGAGTCCCCTTTTCCCAGTCTGTGGTCATTTGTATAAATGCTCATAGATTTCTTCCATAGTAATTATTGTAACGTATGCATGCTATTTTCCTACAGGGCCCTTCCCTCTGGGAACCTGGAATTTCTTCAGCAAATGGGTTTCAGGTCTATAAACTTGCCCTAAAATTTAGACAGGAGATTATGATGTTTTATCAGAGAAACCACTTTCAGCCTCCTTCTTCTGTTATTGCTACATACTTAACATATACGGATATTAATAAAATGAAGAAGAGAGAGAAAGAGGGAGAGAGAAGTATCTTTGCTGCTTTGCTGGCTACCCTGTATTTTGCTTCTGGAGATTCTGTGTTCCACTTACCATTCCCATAACTCTTACTTCATCCTGGCTTCCACTCCATCCTTACTGAATGTTATGATAATTGCAGTCTACTGGACTTGGTAGTTAAGAGCCATCACTTGACCTCTGTTGTTGTGTCTCTCATATCTCCATGGCTACGAATTGGATTCCAACCTTCCTGCTACCAGCTCTTGCCTGAGAAGAGAGCCACCATTGAAATTAGTGATATTGGTGTCCATTTACCAGTCCATTCCTGATGGCCTTGGTAAATGGTGTGTTCCTGTGAAATAAAATCCTCAGGTAAGTCTTTTGTCATCATCTCAATATAACCATTCATGCATTCCTCTTCTTTGAGCCTTTTCATCCCTTTGTCTACCACCTGTTACAGAAATTCGGGTCTTTCAGCATTGCTCAGTATGCATATCACTTTTTCCAAGGTTATAGAAGCTGTGCCTGCTGCAAGTTTGATGCATCCTCTGGGATTCTTACCAAGATTTGGAATCTTCTGCTCTCTGCACATGGCTAGCCAGCTTTCCCAACACCATTTATTGAACAGGGAATCCTTTCCCCATTGCTTGTTTTTGTCTGGTGTGTCAAAGATCAGATGGTTGTAGATAGGTTGTGTTGCCTCCGAGACCTCTGTTCTGTTCCATTGGTCTATATCTCTGTTTTGGTACCAGTACCATGCTGTTTTGATTACTGTAGCCCTGTAGTATAGTTTGAAGTCCTGTAGTGTGATGCCTCCCACTTTGTTCTTTTTGCTTAGAATTAACTTGGTTGTGCGGGCTCTCTTTTGGTTCCATATGAAGTTTAAGGTGGTTTTTTCCAGTTCTGCGAAGGTCACTGGTAGCTTGATGGGGATAGCATACCCCAAAACCTAAAATGCAATAAAATAAATAAATGGGAAAAAATAATAAATAAATAAACAAATAAATAAATAAAGATTTGGAATCCTGAGAGAATGGCTTCCAATCAATAAACTCTCTTTTATTCAATCCTGTTCTCCTGCCCCTTGAATTTGATCTAATAACCTTAGAACCTAGCCTCATGGGTACTCCTCTGGCCACTGTCAGTACATGCTGTTTAGGTCTTGGAGCTCCTTTGGGCTATAATCTGTTTCCTCCCTTAGGAATCCCAGAACCTTAGTGGTCGGGATTGTGTTGCTATTTAACCCTGAGTAGTAACCCTGATGACCAGTGGAGGTGGTAAGGGCATCTCCTGACAGAAGCAGGCACCCGTTGGTTTGAGGAGGAAATGCCTCTCTGCATTTTCTCCCTGCACAGATGAAGTGGTAGCTCTTAGTGGGGGATGGTGCGGAGAGGGCAATTCTGCAAACTCATAAGATTCAGAAAAGTTTGAACTGTTAAATTCCTTGGGGCATGGCTCCTACTCAGACATGTCCATCTCACATGTAAGGGTTGCGTGTTTTTCCAACTAGAGGCTCGGATTTTATCATAACTGACCTGCCATGAACATAGACGTTTGAACATTCAAACCTCTTTGATGTTAAGCTATGCTAACTCTTCAGTGCAATAGTTACTGTCCTGTTTTTATTGCTCTGTCATCGTGTAAGATGAGGGCCTCTTTAAAAGCTGCCAAACAGATTCTCTCACTCTCAAACTTAGTTTTCAAGTTTTTGTTGTTGTTTTGGTTTGGTTTGTTTTACTTGTCAGCATCTTATTCATATATAGGGGATCAATGCAACTCAGAACCAACTATAAAAATGCGTTAATTATCCTCATGTTTGTTGTCATCCCCAGAGCCGGAATCATCAGACTGGATAGTTCCTTCCTTTCCACTGTCACATTCTCCTAAATCATCACCAGTAAGATTTTAAAAATTTGATTGTCACCTTGTGCCACAGGCTATTTGTGCTCCACCTGCTACCCAAGAATGTATCTTCACTGCCAGAGAGGAATAGAGTGGCTCGGTACCTCTCTGGCAGTACCGAGAGGCAAAACCTCATCTTGCTTCCTACTTTTATCAACTGTCGCAGGTCAGATTCCCCAGGAAGCAGGCAATGGACAGAGCTAAGAAGGAAAGCCTTATCGGGGTCTAACGGCTATGAAGAAAAACGTGATGAGGAAGGTTTATGCTGGGAAAGGGATCAGATTAAATGTAGAGCTGACAAACTCTCTACAAGTTCAATGGAGAGCTCTGTGGCAAGGAATGGCTGGTATAAAAGTCCTGTGTTGTGCGGAAACAATTAAGCCTTTCTATCATCACCTTGCACAGTCATTTTTAGGGGACTGCCTCAATTATAGCATGTCATAGGCTACCACCACCTCACTAAGTCACTGACCAAGGACCACCTTAAGAAAAGCATGGTTTTGGCTTAAAAGTGGAGAGGGTGATCCTAAAAGGACTAGCAGAGGGACCCTGTTACAAATGCCCACCGCACACAGCTATGCTGAGAGTCCTTTCTTGAAAATCCATCTGAGAGGGTGTCTGAAACTCCCAACTAATTGGATAAGTCACCCTCCTCCTTTGGAGTGGAACTACATAAAGAGTTGTGAAGATGGTGGAAACAGCAGGGAACTAGAATTTTCTTTGTCCTTGCTGCTTCTTTTTATAAGAATCCCCTGCCCTATCCCATGGAATGAGATTCCTGTCCTGTCTCAGTCTTCAACATCTTCTTAGTACAACTTCTTTTAAGTTACAGGGAGAACAAAATTATTTCTTTCTTATCTGAGTTCTCAGGATACCATGTTCAAGCCTCAAACCACGATATTGAAATTACTTATGTCTGACCTCTCACCCAAAAGGTGAGGTCCTCATTCCAGGGAGATTAGCTTATTCTTTTCACATCCTGAGCACGCTTCTTAAATAAATCTAATTGTGGGAAATGTAAAAGTCTCCAAAGAAAATAGAAGTGAAGAGGAATTTTGAAGCAAAAGCACAAAGTGTCTTTCATTCAAAAATCATATATTTAAGTGAATTTTCAACCCAAATAGCAATATAACACACAGATTAAACTAGCTTTAAAGAATGGTTGTGTATGGTTCTGCTATTCTTGACAGAGAGCCATGGATCATCACTTATCCTCTTAACAAAATTGTCTTCTCATCTATAAAAGCAGATAGATAGACTCTATTACATAAAAGTTATTTCTCTCCTCCAAAACCTAGAAAACTATTTATCTATGATGTTCAATAACTTCTTTATGAAAGTTTCAAATATTTGTGAAGCCTCTAAAATAGTGTGATTTTAGTAAGTTTTCACGCACCTGGTATAGATCCACATATTTTATTTCTTTTCTTTTGTTTTCTTTTTAGACATGGTTTCCCTCTTGTTGCCCAGGCTGGAGTGCAATGGCACGATCTTGGCTCACTGCAACCTCCAACTCCCAGGTTCAAGCAATTCTCCTGCCTCAGCTTCCCAAGTAGCTGGGATTACAGGTGCCTGCCACCACACCTGGCTAATTTTTTTTTTTCCTATTTTTAGTAGAGACAGAGTTTCACCATGTTGGTCAGGCTGGTCTTAAACTCCTGACCTCATGTGATCTACCCACCTCGGCCTCCCAAAATGCTGGGATTACAGGCCTGAGCCACCATGCCCAGCCCCCATATTTTATTTATTTATAGCTATATGTTGTAGTGATTTTTGTATTACTTTTGAATCTCTGCACATTTGAAACAACCTCAATGTGAAATTTTAGCTGTTTCAAGATATCTTGCAATTAGGATTCAAAGCAAAGTAATTTTCCTGCCAAGATTTCTCCCTTTGTTATCTCCTCATTCCATCAGAAGCCATTCAGTCTGTCATAGAACTGGAGCAATGCTTAGAGCTTCCCCCTTGCATGGAGTGTTAAATCATTGGCCATCTTTTCCAATGTATTTGCACACAAAGGCCTAGTATAAAGGTTAAGAATCTATCTTGATATTATCACTTGGGTAATCAAAGAAGTAATTACAAAAATGCCTTTGGAAGAGAAGCAGCACAATTCAGTCTTGGAAAAGCAATTTATTTGCTATTCGTTTTTTTTTTTTTTTTTTTTTTTTTTTTTTTTTTTTTTTTTTTTTTTTTTTTTTTTTTTTTTTTTTTTTTTTTTTTTTTTTTTTAAAGCAGATTTGGCAAGCGTCCATGATTAATTTAACATTTACTCAACATAGCAATGAAGGGGAAACTCTTTCTGATAGACAGGTTATTACAATCAAGTCAAGAAATGATTGCATATTTAAATGTGTGATTATATCATAGTTCATATGCTGAATATATGAATTACTAGTTAGGACAACTCTAATGCTTAGGGCATAACACATACACCCGAATAATATTTTTTTGTTTCACATCTTTCTGATGAATTACTTCCCACTAAATCAGAAGTCCAAAGAATCACCAAATTAGAAAGAAGCAGTGAGAACATCTATACCAGCAAGTTTCAGTGTGTTCTATGAAACCCTAGAGTTGCACAAAAATGACTCAAGGATCCACAGAAAGGAAAAGGAAGACCAACGAGGAAAAGTTACAAGGCCCCTGATCTACTTCAACTTTAGCAAAATCTTTTACAGAATTTGAAAACTAGTGGAGCTACTAAAGAAGTTCAATTTTTTTCTTATTTATCTATTTATTGAGACAAGGTCTTACTTTGGGATTCAGTCTGGAGTCCAGTGGCATGACTACTGCTCACTGCAACCTCCACCTCCTGGGCTGAAGAGATCCTCCCATCTCTCTGGTAGCTGGGACTACAGACATGCACCACAACTCCCAGCTAATTTTTAAAATTTTTTGTAACACAGGGTCTCTCTCTGTTTCCGAGGCTGGTCTTGAACTCCTAGACTCCAGTGATCCTCCTACCTCTGCCTCCTAGAGTGCTGGAATTACAGGCATGAACCTTAATTTATTTTTTGAAATACATATTAATGCGAAGCAGATGGTCTACATGATCACCTTGTCTTTGCCTGAGTTGCTTACATGATATGGCATTTTCTGCTTTTGAGGCGGTCAATTCTATTTTTTAAACAGGTCTCAAATAGGTCCTTTCTGATATGGACACAAATATGTATCTCTACAATACACATTCTGTACTTGCATGTAACGTTTGGAGGCATTACAATTATTTCATTATGTGTCTTACAGGTTGTGTTTTCCACGGAACCCTGACTCAGAGATGGACTTTAGGGTGCAGAGTGTTTGTTAGGGAAGGCTCTTAGAATCAATGCCTGTTGAAGAGTGGGAAAAGGTTGGGAAGACGAAGAAGTTAAGACATACTGCATGTACACAACCAACTCCACAGGAGCTCTAGAGCTAAAATCAAACAACTTACTTGATTAAGCAAACTCAGAATCCAATTCTATACATCCTGTACCAATTTTGCTATTATTCTTTGTTTGTTCCTTTAGGGAATGGTCTTGTGCCTCTTTTATGAGGTTCAGCACATCTTAAGCTATTATAGGTCTAATGTACAGGATAAGAGTCAAATGATATCCAGAGGAAACTCTTGTTATCATTCAAGGGAGAAATGTCTGAATTGCTTTCCAGCAAGAGAGACTTTCTAGCTTTTAAACTCTGGGGTGTGGGTCACTGCTGTAGGCTCAGTAGATTCAGGAAAACATGCAAAGTCAAGATTTTCAGGTTCATCAATTTAGATGTTCCCATTCCATGTTTTTTTCTGTCATATACTATCTGTTCTCACAAGTTTAACATCTAATCTGTCCTCTATCCAACCTACATTCTGACCTTTGCATAGCAGGTCTGCTTTGGTTTTAAGTTAATCTGACCAGTAAATACTGGTCCTATGGCTCAGCTTTCTCTGCTGTCTTGTACAGGAGAGGAGGACTTCTTTGTCTGCTGTCGAAGGTGCCCTCTGGCTTTCCTACAGACTTTCAATTGTCCATTAATCACTCTCAGCCCTTTGCTGTATTTGTTTAGAGAGTGGCAGGATCCTAAAATAGCCACATCTTCTATTATTTTTGTTGTTACTATATGGTCCATTTTAATCAGTGATTCAATATACTACAGGAACTAATGCATTTCTGTCCAATACATCCCAACTCACAGCACGTAAAAGTTTAGCAGTTGGACCACTACTTTTTGCAGAGGCTGTCTGTTTTCCATTTACCACCTGTTCATGTTCACTACCAGCCAGCCAGTGAATGACTCAGGCCCAAAGTGCTACCCAAAGAACTGCTGTCCCAGATCACTCCTGGAGCCAGCTCCACAGGTTTGTTTCTTCTGGAAGCAGGCTTGTTAGCGAGCAGTCTTGGGTTTAACACCTGTGCAAAAGAAGGAAGCAAGATTGGGCTGAGGGAAAAGTCAAGCTGAAATGCAGATCCAATGATGGCCTGATAGATTGGATGGGGATCTCTGTAGTTAAAATGGCACATCAGAGTTGTCTCACATAGGAGCGAAATTGCCTGTCATATTTCCAAATATCACTGGATTTGAGCCATTTCAGGCGGGGTGGAACTATGGGCAAAGTAGCTCTCTGCAAGCATTATGCTGGTACTTTATCTCATTCATTCCCATATTAAATTAAAGGTTTTCTTTTCACTTAGTTTTTCATTCATTTACAATTATTCAAGAATCCTAAATTTGTGAATCTATCTTAGGTGTCAAGAGCCTATGTAAAAGGATATATTTTAGCTTGTGGTTTCTGAGATGAATTGACAATTCAGCTTTGTCTTCAAGAACAAGAAGCCTTCACAGCACCTCCACTATCGCCACATAAATATCGATATCTCAAGCTTAACATGTTCAGATCCAATCCTTTCCCCTTCCTTATCTCAGTAATAACAACTCCACCAACTATTTGCTTAGGTCAAAGTATTTGGAGCGACTCTTGTTTTATGCCCCATCCTTGTTTTACCTTTGTTTTATTTCCCACATCTAATCCTTCGTGAAGTCACGTTGGCACCATCTTCAGAATGCAGCAAAAATAAAACCATCTCTCACAGTATCTAATACCACAGTCCTGGTCTGAGCCACCGTTATATCTGACCTGGATTACTACAGGGCTCTCTGATTCTGTCCTTGATTGTTTATAATCTATTCCCAATATATCAACTAGCATAATAACTTTATAATCAAAACCTTGCATTGGCTTCCTGTTTCATTTATGGCCAAATTAAAACCTTTCTCAGTGATCTATCATTCATTATCAGTATAACCTCACTGTCTAATATCCTTTCACATTCTTGCTCTGCTTCTTGCACATAGATTAGGATATCCCATGTATGGAGCAGTCATGAGAAATGAAACTACTGTTGGAGGGAGCAGAGCAGGAAAGGCATTTTATGATATAGCAACATGACTGGACATTTTTCTCTTTAAGAATAGTGGAAAGCCTTTGCAGAAGATGTTCAAAAAAGAAAGGAAAATGACTAGATAAGTCATGGAAAAGATTTGTTTGAAAAGATAAGCTGATAGCTCATTTCAAGGATGGACTAAGGAAGGGAAACACAGGAAATACAAAAGAGTTGGGGATGTTGCAATAACACAGAAGAAAGAAGATGAGAGCTTGAAAAAGGGCATCAACAACATAGGAGAGATGATCAGAGTGTAGAGGGGTCAGCACTTAAGTGACACTTAGAGAGTTTATAATTGTTCGCCCTTTGAGGAACTGAATGATTTGAAGAGAAGATAAGTAAAAGAGATTTCCAAAATCCTGGGTTGCACAAGTGGAAAAATGTGGGTGCAAGCAGTAAAAGAAAAGGAACCAATTAGAGAGAAAGATGCTTTCTATTTGGGATATGTTAAGTTGAATGTACTAGCTTATCCCTTAAGTGAGATACTCTACAGAGAATTCAACCAGACAATAGAAATTATAGAACTGAAATTCAGAAAAAAGACCAATGTTGGGTATATAGATATTGGGAATGTTAAAAAAAAAAAGAAACTTTAGATAAATTAAGCAGAGATTACTTGAGCAAACAGATTTATAAATTGGACAGCAATCAGAGAAAAGAGAGCTCCATCTAGTAGTGTGAGTCTCAAGCTTTTATAGACCAAACACAGAAGCAAAGTAGAGAAAAATTTAAAGGGCTACAACTAGGTGAGCATCATGTGATAAGTTGGTCCCTGTGATTGGTTGAAACCCAGATGCATGTGACTGGAGGAAACTCTGCTGTTTGTTATACTCCTAAGTTAGGGTTCAGTTTGCTGGCATACTAAGAATGTGATTTGTTATGTAAGAACTCAAAGTTCATAGAAAGACATAGGCCAATAACTCCTGCTTATGTAACAGGATTCAGCACAGCAATTTAATGCAAAATGACAATTTACATCATGAAGATGGTTTTGAGAATATCAATATTTAGATATAAGCAGAAGTAGAGAATCTCTTACTCAAAATTGACAAGAAGAAGCTATAGAAGTTTAGAGTGTAAATTCATCACCTTTTGATCTCCAAGTTATTGCCAGTAGAGAAAAGACACAGGCAGCTATGTGGGGGATCAATAGATCCCCATTATTCATGTCCCAATAATGCTTAAAACACACTACTCAGAAAAGTTCAGTCTACCTAAAGTACTAATCCTGAATGTTTCCTACGTACAATGATTCTGTGCTACCACACCAATGGGCGTGTGACTATATTTGTTCAATGAGTAACACTGGTGGAAGATGGAGGGCATAGGAAGAAAGAAAGAAACTGAATTTTTCTCCCTCTTTTTCTATGATTTGGGGACACGTTATTATTGAATCTCCATAAAGGTTCCAGGTTCTAACTGATGCTCTCCTCTGTGGAATGAGGCAGGCTTCTTTCTGATTCTAGCTCCCAGTAGAGAGACGCAGCCCATGGATTCTATTAACACCACTTCCTTCCTCTCTTTGTCCCAGAGGGTTAGCAACTTCTCAACGTTACTAGAGTCTCCTTTGTGTTGTTTTCGTTTTTTTTGTTTTCACCATGCATTAGTTGGCTTCTCAGCCCTTTCATCAACTGTATAACCAATTAATTACCTGCACTAAATTCGAATTACCTAGAGTGGTTCCTATTTTCTTGAACTGATGTGATGACGTTTGCCTATATATTTTAAAAACATATTTAAAAATTAAAACTAAAATATTAGAAGCCTCCTACTAGCTATGTGTCTCAGACAATAACCTCCCCAAAATGAAAAGAATCAATTTTTCTCTATTTTAAAGAAGCTTGATTTGCCTTCCCTATGCGGTGGAAAAGTGAGAGACTGAAAGAAACAAGCAGAGAGGACAGGCTGGTTTCCTGCTCAAAGACAAGGAGCACAATTTGAGTCTATGAGACTCAGTTGTGGGGGCAGATAAAGAAAGATCCATGAACTTCCTTTTAGGACTGAGAACTTATCTTCTGGACAATAAAATCAGGGATCTTCACTCTCTCATCAATAAGACAAGTCATCCCAATGTGAGTAGATTAGTCTTCTGTGCTTTCCTTATGAAGGTCTAAGACACAGGATAAGGGGAACATTTGCATGATCCTTCTCTCCACATTATCTTCAAAGAAATTGAATGACTAGCACATTTTCTCTATTGAAAGTTATGGCCTGGAAAATTAATCCCTTCCTGCAAGTAACTAGGGAACCAGGAAAAACTGGTATGGCTGAGTCCAAAGAGAAAGTGAATTTTAACAAGAGGGCAAGATCAATAAGATTAAATATCCCAGAAACCTCAAGTTAAAATAGCAATTGCAGATTAGTTATTGGATTCACCAACTAGAAAGTCTTTGATGAGTTTTAATGAGAAACTTCAGGGATATAATGGAGGTATTAACCAGACACCAATAACTTGGGAATTGAATTGCAAGAAAGTGATTCCAGTGTGGCTACAAAGTCCTTTCAAGCAGTTTAGCAGGGAAGGGTATACAAAGGTGAAAGAAAAAATTAAAAGAAAAGTAGACAGGAGTTTTTTGTTAATCAGAAATACTTGTGTATGTTTACATGCTGACTGGAAAGAGCCAATGAAGAAGAAAAGTTGAAGTAGAGCAAAAAAAATTATTAATGAAGCAAGAACACACAGGGGCCAAGAGATTAAAAAAAATGCAAGATATTGTGGATAGATGAATTATAGAAGGAAAAAATTTCATTCTCCTGAGACAAGAAAGTGAGAAGAGATTGTTAGAGATAAATACCAATTTGTTTAATTCCTTTAAACATCATTAATCATTTTCCTTCTTAAATTAATTTATGGCACATATTACTGCTAGTCAAAGATCTTGATAAATATACATAATCTGTTATCTCACTGATTTAATTATTTTTTATTTTTTTGAAACAGAATTTTGCTCTTGTTACCCAGGCTGGAGTGCAGAGGCACGATCTCAGCTCACTTCAATCTCTGCCTCCTGGGTTCAAGTGATTCTCCTGCCTCAACCTTCTGAGTAGCTGGGATTACAGGCACCCGCCACCATGCTCAGCTAATTTTTGTACTTTTAGTAGAGACAGGGTTTCACCATGTTGGCCAGGCTGGTCTCGAACTCTTGTTCTGCTGGCATTTGTATTAAAGCAGTCATTTCCATGATGTACATATTAAGGAATTAAATGAAAAATAGTTCTATATTAACATAAAATGCTTTTCTTTACTGCAAAATATATTGCAGGTATTATTTTCTCAAGAGAAGTAGACAAAATGCAGTGTTCCCTACCATCACTAGACTGCAGAGGTTTTTACTGGTGGTAATCATAATTGATAAATGTTCTTGGCAGCATCCTTTGATGCTGCAGTTGCTGCCGCTGTAGAAAGTCATGCAAGGTATTCCTCTTTCTGGGGTTTTTTTAGTGAAAACAGTCCTAATGATGTTGTATTCCACCAGGACTCCAAACAGATTCCTCAAAAACGTCATAAAAGTTTTTGTGTTGAAATGAATTGTAACATTTTTTTCAACCACTGGATTGGAAACTATGACTTGAGCAAGAAAAGTTTTCTATACCTTCACGAAACACCTATTGGAATGGCCGAAATCTAACATGCAGACATTGCCAAATGCTGCCACGGATGCAGAACAGCAGGAATTCTCATTAATTGCTGGTAGGAAAAAAAAATGATGATGCCACTTTGGAAGGATACTTGGCAGTTTCTTATAAAACTGAACATACTCCTACCATAGAATTTAGTAATTCCACTAACTGATATTTATCTGAAGGAGCTGAAAAGTTATGTCCATACAAAACCTGCACACACTGATGTTTATAAAAGCTTTATCTGTAATTGCCAAAACTTGGAAGCAAGCAAGATGTTCTTTAATACGTGAATTGTTACTCAAACTGTGGTCCATCCAGACAATAGAATACTATTCATTGCAAACACAAAATAAGTTATCAAGCCATTAAAACATATTATAAAAATTAAATAAATATTACTAAAGTGAAAGAAGTCAACTTTAAAAGGCTGTATGTTGTATGATTTTCACAATGTAACCCTCTGGAAAAGGCAAAACTATGAAGGTAGTAAAAATATCAGTGATTGTGTGATTGCCAGGGGATAGAAGAGACGGAGGGAAGACTAGGAGGATCATAAAGGAATTTTAGAGAAGTGGAACTAGTTTGTATGATACTATCATGGTGGATACCTGCCATTATACGTGTTCTAAACTCACAGACTCTCAACACCAGGATTCCCCCAACTATAAACTTTTATTCGTAATGATGTGCTAATGTAAGCTCATTGATTGTAACAAATGTACAACTCTGCCTGAGAATATTGGTAGTGGAAGAGACTATTCATGTGTGATATAAGGTAGTATACAGAAAATATCTGCACTTTCTGTTTGAGAATTATCTGCACTTTTTTTCAATTTGGTTATAAGCCTAAAGTTTCTCTTAAAAAATAAGTGCTTCATCATCCATTAATTCATTAATTCATTGATGGACACGTGGATGGATATCTTGACACTTGTACTATATATACACAATAAAATATTATTCAGCCACAAAAAAAGAATAAAATTCTGTAATTTGCAAGCACATGGATGAGCCTAGAGGATATTATTTTAAGTGAAATAAACCAGGCACAGAAAGACAAATATTGCATGTTCTCACTCGTATGTGGGAGCTAAGAAAGTTGATCCCATTGAAGTATAGAATAGAATAGTGGTGACTAGAGCCTGGGAAGAGGAGTGGTGAGGGGGAAAGAGGGAGAGGATGGTTAATGGATACAAAGTTACAGTTAAATATGGAAGAATAATTTCTAGTGTTCTATAATACAGTAGGGTGATATAGTTAACAATAACATTGTATATTCCAATTTGGCTAGAAGAGAGGATTTTGAGTGTTCTCAAAACAAAGAAATGATCAATGTTTAAGGTGATTAATATTAAAATTACCCTGATGTGATCATTACACATTCTATGCATATACTGAAATAGCTAATGCACCCCATAAATATGTACAAATTTTATGCACCAACTAAAATTTTTTAAAGTATAAAATGCTAACATAATTGCATATGTTTTTAAAAAGTATTTCATACTCATTGTCAGGACTTTACCCATCCCTAAAGATCTGCTTCTAAGATCTCTAGAAAACTATTAAACCAAAAAGAGCCCAAGAAGGGCAGCCCCCTTGAAAACAAAAATCTCTGCAGTGGCACCATGACAAGACATTTTCCATGGCAACTTTTACAGTCAAATATTTTAGTGAAGAAAATGTCATGACTTTTTGATTACCTTCATCTGCTAGTGGCCCTCAGAACTTTAGAAATATCAAAGTTAAAAGACTTCTTATCACGCCATTTCTCAAAATGTGTTCAAGAACCCACTTGAGTTAGAATTACCTAGGTTGCATATTTTAAATATTATTGTGATCCTAACAGTAATATTCTCCGAAGCCCCAAAATCTGTCTTTCTAGTGAATTCCATAAAATTATTTTGTATAAAAATCTAATAATTACTGCATTAGAAATTCTCTAATTTGATTTCTCTATTTTTCCAATTTATTGAGATATAACATATGCAGGAAAAAAAACCCACAAAAAACTGAATATATCTCAATATCTAGTGCCTTTATCAGAACATGAACCAGACTTGAACCCTAGAAATTCCTTTACACCCCTTTCCAGCTGCTGCACCATAGCTGATGACCACTCTCCTGATGTATACTATCATCAATTTGTTTTGACTGTTTTTGAACTCTATGTAAGTAAAACAAAGCAATAGGTCCTTTGGGGAAACTGACTTATTTTCCTGAATGCTATTTTGTATGAGTCATTCATATTGTTGTGTTTAGTTGTAGTTTGTGTCTGTTCTTCACTGTGCAATAGTCTATTGCATTGACATACCATATCATTATCCTTTCTATTGTACATAGACATTTAGATTATCTCTGGTTTTTGCCTATTGCAAATAACGCTGCTATAAACATTTTATACATGTCTTTTGCACACATGGGTGTATAATTCTGTTGGCTAATATGACTAGGGAGAGAATTACTGGGCCATAGGGCATATCTTTCTGTTCAACTTTAGTTTTCTGGGTTTTTATCTTTCAAAAAGATGGTACCAACTTAAAGTCCAACCAGCAGGGTATGAAGATCTAGCTGCTCCACATGCTCCACACCCTCACTTGGTATCATTTGTCTTTTTCATTTTGCCTATTGTAGTTGGGCATATCAATATCACATTATAATTTTAATTGTTTCCCTAATGACTAATTAAGCACTTCTTGTTATATTAATTGGACATTTTAGTATCCTATTTTACAAAATACCTGACCAGATCTTTTACCTATCTTTTTTAACTTGGGTTGTCTGCCTTTTGCTTATTGTAGCAGTCACTTATATATTCTGAATTCAAGTCCACTGTTAGATATATGTTTTGTATATATAGTCTCCAATTTTATGTCTTGGATTTTCACTCTCTAAAGCATTATTATTTTTAATAGAAATTCCTAATTTTAATGTGTTCGAGTGTATCATTCATCACTTTGTGTGTCTTTCTTAATTATTTGTCTGCCTTAGGTTCATGAAGACATTCCCCTTATTTTTCCAAAAGCTTTAGTGTTTTATCTTTTATCTTAAGGTGGCTTATTCAAATAGAATTAATTTTTTAAAATAATTTTTGTATGGTGTGTAGTAAATATCTCCCTTTATTTTTATAAAAGAAAAGAAAAAGAAGAAACCTAAAGAGGGACAAATCTGCCCAAGAGTGCCCACCTGGTATGGTGGAAACTAATCATGTTAGAAGTGACTTTCTACTACTTTCTGTTTGTTCATATGATTATTTTTGCTTTCAGTGTTAATTTCTCTGGGCAAAACAGCCTTACAAACTTATGGTTTTATTTAAGGTTCTATTTCCTCACCACCATTCTGATCTAAAACACCACTAACTTCCATATTCCTTATATTTATAGTAAAACAATGTTGTGGAAAGAAGCTCAGCCCCCTAACACATGGGTCACATATGCAGTACATGTAGTACCACTCACTTCCTAATATAACTTTATATTATGGTCCAAAAAACCTCTGTTTCCAGTCTAGTTTTTGTCATTAATTTATCATCTACAGAGAACAAATAAATTCATCTTTGTTTTCTCATTTGTAAAATAAAGAACTAGGATAAGACCAGCCTCATGTCACCTCTCATTTAAAAAAAAAAATTAAAACCTGTGATTTTATTCTTTATTTCGAAAATAGCCTCTCTGTAATTATGGTAATGTATGACACATTCATTTTCTTCTTCTTCATTCATTGCAAAATAAGAATGACTGGATATTATTAAAACTGAAGGGCATTCTGCGAAAGCAGCTCTAAGTATTTAAATTCTTGCATTCTATAAAAAGTATCTTATCTCCTTATTGCAGTATGCCAAAGGAGTTCCATTTTAAAACCCAACTCTAGTCTGACACCTTCATTAACCACGCAGATGTGTTGTTTGATGTGTTATTCCTTCCTAAAAATCCCGGTATCCAACTGCGAAGGAAAGACAGATTGAGAGTGAGACCAAAAAATGAGTTTCATTAATGATTACTGCCTGGTTTGTGTACATATCTCAGTTCATATCCTGAAAAATTATTTTTCACTCCATTCATTTCTATTACAGTCTTGTATTATGTTACCACCTCATTATCTGTCTGAAAGACTGATTCAAAGTGAGGTTTAACATGCTGAGCATTTGGACAGCAAAGAGCAAGATTTTTTCTTTTTTCTAGCAGGAAATTCCTGGGAGGTCTCTGGCCACTTTCTTTTTATCACTGACAAGTTGGTTTTGATATTTGTGAATGTAGAGATCAGTACCGACTTAGCTGTCAAAATGACTTGTTAGAAGAAACACTCTAATATTGTGCCAGGAATAATACCTCATATCTTCAAGACCCATGATATAAACTTTTTGACAATTTTCAAGTGCTCCCACAGGGAGATTCCCTTGGAATAACCTCAAGGTATTTAATAAAGCATTTTTATTCAGTTCTAGAACAGACACACTCATGGCCCTCAGATCTGATCTAGATAGTATTGAAGTAGTATTAGGAATCCTTGAGATCCTTTCATGATTTTAAATTGCCTGTAGAAAAAAATTGATATCTTATGGGCAAACAGGCTGCTCAGGGCAAATAGAGTTACACAACCCTTTACTATTAGAAATTTTTAACAAATCATTTTCATTGTACTTATTCTTACTCAGGTCAGAACTATAATTGGAAGATAACTTCTAGTAATAAAAATATAGAAATTAATTAAATATAATTTAGCAGAGTTAGTTTAAAAGTCAGTTCTCAACATTCTGTGTCTTTATTGCAGTGGTAGTTACAAATGTCTAGGAATTTGTCAACACATACTGAGCTGTATAACAAAAAGAGTAAATTTTAATCTTACATAGATGTAAACATATATGTTAAATGAATACTCGCAAAACAAAGTAGGGGGTGACACAGGGAAGCTTTGGTGTTGGGATGTGATTCTGAGAAGTCACTTTCATAGATGGAGGACAAAGTGCTTTCTTTCAAGGCAACAAAGTATGAGGAGAGAGTATTTTGGTTGAGACTCAGAGAGTCAAGAATCTCGACGGAGAGAAGTGCACAGGTATGCTGTAGTCACATTGTCAAGAAGATAGCTTTGCCCACCATTAGCCCTTGGGGAACAAAGGTAGATCAAATCAGAAGCCAGGAAGCAGAGTTGGACACCCAAAGTGTCAACAGTTGATTCTCTAGATAGGGTACAGGTGGTACAAGGCAAAAGGAGCATGGCCAGGTGGAAGCAGAAGACCTCAGATGCAGAGCCGAGAGCTAAACCCATAAACAAAAGATGCCAGGGAAGACTTTGATTTATTCTATTTTTTTAATTTGTATGTTTTTTTTACTTTTTATTGTTTTTATTTTAAGTTCCAGGGTACATGTGCAGAATGTGCAGGTTTGTTACCTAAGTAAACATGTGCCATGTCCTCCTCAAGTCAAGGAGTTCTAGCTCCCCACTTTGCACTAATGGCAGTGTGAGCTTGCTTATTCTCTCTGGACTTCAATTTTCTCATTACCTAAATAGGAATACTGGGGTGGATCGTTATCCTAGTCTCTGCTCATTGAGAACACTATGTAAACCCAAAGAACAAGTCTGAATCTCCCTTTTATAAGCATTGTCTCGTGTATATGTTATGCATGAGCATTGTTAAAGTACGCATATAAAAGTCTTTGTGATTGAAAAAAGATAACTCTTCACTTGGTTTTCAGTCTTCAGCCTGCTTTATCTCTATGAAGCAAACAGAGCCGTAGAAAAGCCAGGAAGATTTAACATAGGTCCAGTTGTGATTAGTTTTTGCCCTCTCCTCCGTGCTATTTTACTTAACTTTGGAAGTGTCAGGTAAGGAGTATAGACTCAAAGAGGCTTTAGACAGGTTCTTCCAGTCCTGGGTAAAGCAATTGTTAGAATTAGGCACTGGTGTGGTCAGCTGCACAAACGAGTTGTGTGAAAACCAAGTAACTGGGAAGGAACAAGCCAGTTGGTTGAGCAGCTCTTTCTGCTGCTCTCTGCCCCCAAAGCCTTCATATCAGCTATTTCACTCAATCCTATCAGATGCTCTTTGGGGTAGGTAGTGTCAGTGCTATTGTGGAAAAGTAAGAACTGGGGCTCAGAGTATTGAAGTTACTGTTTCACCCTATCTATGTCCAGAGAGAGCGGTACTGCCTCAGAACACAAAGATGAGAATGTAGGTCTCTCCCAGGAAAGTTCATAGTCAAGAAATGAGGCTGAATGATTTGAAACAAACAAACAAACAAAAAATAGCATCCCATGTTCCCAAAAATCACCGAGCGAGCTTGTGAACTATGTAGATTCCAAGGGTCCCATAAAATATTTGGGGCAATAATGATGAAGTCCAGCATTGTCATTACCTTGTTGCAAGATGTACTATTTGGGGTGAAGATGAAGAATCATTTAGCCAGGTCACAGGTAATAATTGTGTGTCACTGAAGAAAGTGATAAGCTAGTCATTCAGAGTAACAGGGGGTGAAAACGGACAAAATGTACGTTAGAATGGCTAAAATCTAAAACACTGACAACATCAAATGGCGACAGAATGTGGACCAAAAGAAACTCTCTTTCATTGCCATTGGGAATGCAAAATATTACATCTGCTTTGAAAGATACCATAATAGTTTTTTTTACAAGAGTAAACATAGATTTACCATGTAATCCAGCAGTCATGCTTCTAGGTGTTTACCCGAAAGAGTTGAAAACTAATGGTCATGCGCAAACCTGAGCAAAAATGTATATAGCAGCTTTATTCCCAATTGTCAAAATATGGAAGTAAGCAAGATGTCCTTCAATAAATAAACAGATAAACTGTGGTATAGCCATAAAATGAAATATCACTCAATGATATAAAAAATGAGCTCTCAGGCCACCAAAAGACTTGGAGAAATATTAAATGCTATTACTAACTGAAATCAGTCTGAAAAGGCTACATGCTGTACAATTTCGACTACATGACATTTGAGAAAAGGCAAAACTCAGGAGACAGTAATAAGATCAGTGCCAGGGCCTTGGGGGTGGGGGGAAGAGGTATGAATAGGTGGAACACAGGATTTTTAGGGCACCAAAATCTATGATACCATAGTGGTAGGTACACGTCATCCTATATTTGTTAAAACCCACTGAATATACAACAAAAATAGTGAAGCCTAATGTAAACTTGTATTATATCAATATCAACTCAGCCATTGTAGTCAATGAACTACATGATGCAAGATGTTAATAATGGGGGAAACCGTTGGGGAGGAGGGGACTGAGATGGCATATGGGAATTGTCTTTACTTTCCACTTAATTTTTCTGTAAGCCTGCTATTGCTCTAAAAAATTTAAATCTATACATTGTAAAAATAAACATGAATTGGCTGGGCATGGTGGCTCACTCCTGTAATCCCAGCACTTTGGGAGGCTGAGGCAGGCAGATCACCTGAGGTGGCGAGGTCGAGACCAGCCTGACCAACATGGAGAAACCCCATCTCTACTAAAAACACAAAATTGGCTGGGCGTGGTAGAGCATGCCTGTAATCGCAGCTACGCAGGAGGCTGAGGCAGGAGAATTGCCTGAACCCAGGAGGCGGAGGTTGCGGTGAACTGAGATGGCACCACTGTACTCCAGTCTGGTCAACAAGAGTGTAACGCCGCCTCAGAAAAAAATAAATAACTAAAAATAAAAACTATGAATCAAGATTTCTTTTATGAAATCTCAGGCTTCCTTGCAGCATTATCTTAGACTAAACCACCCTTCTCATGAAGGGATCTATCCCATGAGTACAATTTGAATGTGTTAGAAGTGTGTCTCAAAGGATCTCAAATTGTCAGAGGTCTGAGTTTCTTAATACAGTTATGTAAAAACCCCCATGACTATGGTGACCTCACCGAGGACAATGGACTTTCTCATTGGTAAGTAGGTGCCTGATAAGTGTCTCTCTCCGTGTCCTTACTTATGCTATGAAATTCCAATAGATTTGTCTGTCATGAAGTCTTTGGCAGCAAAGAAAGGCCATTGACCCAGGTCTTGTCAATCATAGCACTCCATTTCTTTCTTCTGTGTGTAACGGAATTGATCTGGGGGTTTGACATTGACCCAAGCAGGGCCAATCACATTCTTCTTTAAGATATAATACAGAAAGCTGAGAGAAATGGGAGACAGGGAGAAAAAGGGGAGCAGAAATGAGGGAGAGAAGAGGGAAATGAAAAGGAGAGAAAGCAACAGAAAGAAAAAGAGGGAGCTCTCTTCCTGAGATTAAAAAGCTGCAAGAATATTGAAAGCAAGGAGGTACCAAGTCCATTCATTTTTTTCTACTCATACAGACAGTCTGAATAAAGCAAGCTAATAAAAGAGGCAAAGGATAGAGGGAAACGGGAAAGGAAGAAGAGAGGTGTTGGGAGAAAAAATAAAATAGTTTTATCACACTGAATTTTAAAAATCACACTAGTCAATAGAGCCCTTTTTTGTCTGTTAGTCTCTAGATGTGGGTTTCTTTCATCTGCAGTAATCCTAGCAATACAGTGGGTGGCACATATTCCCTGGATGCATCATTACCCAAACTATTCCCATGTCTGAGATATCTGCATGGACTAGTATCTAATTTCATTCCAGCATTCTGCACTCAGAACTGTCACCAACATCTGTTTCCACAAAAGCGGAAGAAACCTGCTGAGAAGACAGGTTCAGGAGAAATTTTCACGTTTACAGGTTGAACAAACAAAAGAATGCTGTTACTACATCAGAAGTAAATCACAGGAATGCTTGGAAAGTCAAAATAGAGAATTCAAATAAAACAGTGTCACGAAATCATAGCCTGGCTTAGAAAAGAAGTTAGCCTAGTAGTTGGTTGCACATTTTAAGAGGCTTTCAAGGGACAGATGTCACTAAATAAAGGGCAATGAGGTGAAGAAAATCCACGGAAGGGATGCAAAATGAGCAGAGACTAAAGGCCTGACACTGTTTCCTTTCAAATACACTTTTAAATTTTATTTGCAAGTTGCTCTTTTTATGGATATTGTAATCTCTGTTTTACATGTGATGCACTGGAGGCTGTGAAAAGATAAATAGCTTCCCCGGCCAATAAGAGTTTCCATCAATAAAATTTGACTTTATTTGTCTGAATTATAACCGGTGCATTCTTTACTGTACCACTGTGGGGTAGTGGGAGATAGTGGGGATCTAATTTCTCTGTTAATGGCCTCAATCTCATGAGATAGACAGAAAGTATCTGGACATCTTATGTCTTGAACTGTTCCTACCTTTTGTCTGAGTTTGCATCTTCTTGTGTAACCATGCCTGCAATTAGCAAGCATTTCTAAAGAAGTTTACTATGTGTTCAATGTGAGACACACAAGAAGATGCTGATTACCCCTCCCTTGAGAATGAGAGAAGAGGGGTGGTTCTCTAAAGGATGTTTTTATATTCAAATAAGAGAGAGAAACAGACAGACAGACATTATATTGGACAAACAGAACAATAGTTTCACACCCCAGAGAGTTTAACCAAGGGAAAAATTCTGTTGGAGAAGACATGGTAAGCAAACAATCGCAGTATAATCTGGCATTTGCAAAAATGGAAGTACATCCGAAGAGCTGGGGAAACGGGTAGAAATGACATGCTCTTCTCAGGAGATAGGGGTAAGACTTCACAAAACAAATTAAAGTTTAGATGGGACATGAATGGTTTTGACAGAAGAAAAGAGAAACTTATGAATTTACAGCATTAAAGGAATTTGTTTCTTTCCTTTTTTTTCCCCTGTGGTTAAACTCTCTGTGGTGTGAAACTATTGTTCTGTTTGTCCAATATAATGTCTCTGTGTCTGTCTCTCTCTCTCCATTTTAACATAAAAATATCCTTTAGAAAACCATCCCTCTTCTCTCATTCCATATATTGTTTTTGTGTTTGACCCCTGCCTAGAAAATCACAGTAGGACATTGATTTATTTAGGGATCGACACATGCTCAAGTTTGACCAACTAAGAATCACACCCATCATTTTTGTATTCATTATTTGTCAGAAGGTGTGGACTTTCTCAGGGCTTTTTATCTAGAAGGATGTAAGTCCGTAAGGCCCATTGTTCCAATGTGCCAATATACGGGGAGGGCTCACCTAAGAATGAAGCCAATTCGAGCAAACTTTGAAATAGCTGCATCTGTCTGTACCAGTAACACTTCTATATTCCATAGGTAAATTCACTAATTAAATTCTAACTTGATAATATGCCTCACTAATATGGTGAATGCTACTTGAGTAACTTATTCACATTTTATCTGGGATCTTCTACAGAGACAGGTTCTCACTCTGTCGCCCAGGCTGTAGTGCAGCAGTGCAAGCATGGCTCACTACAATCTCCAACTCCTGGACTCAAACAATCCTCCCACTTCAGCCTCGTGAGTAGCTGGGACTACAGGCACACACCACCATGCCCAGATAATTTTTGTATTTTTCTCTCACCGTGTTGCCCCGCTGGTCTCAAACTCCTGGGCTTAAGCAATCCACCCATGTCAGACTCACAAAGTGCTGGGATTACAGGTGTAAGCCACTGGATCTGACCTCAAGGTACCTTCTATGCATATTAATGGTAAGATTATTTAAAACATAATAGACATTCAGAAAGTATTTGCCGATCAAATCATCAACCATTTACTGTGGGTCTACTCTGTATGAAATACCCTTAGCCTGAAACTATAGATAAATAATAGCGAACCCTTCAAGAGGCTCACAGTCCAGTGCTGGAGACCCATGTGTGGCAATCACTCATAAGACAACATAATAAGTTAATATAAAGTGTAGTCATGATAAAAAGAAAAGAGAAATCAACTTTCTAGATAAGGAGAAGGAAAGCTTCCTGGAGGAGAATACATCTCTGGCAATGGAAGATGAATATTTTCCAGAGACAGGATCACCATGTTCTTTAGCCAAGTGACTTAAGGGGGAAAAAAAAGCAGGCTCTGTGGCTCATGACTGTAATCCCCTAATCCCAGCACTTTGGGAGGCTGAGAAAGGAGGATCATTTGAGGTCAGGAGTTTGAGACCAGCCTGGTCAACATGATGAAACTCCCTCTCTACTAAAAAAATACAAAAATTATTAGCCCTGCATAGTGATGCACACCTGTAATCCCAGCTACTCAGCAGTTCAAGACAGGAGAATTGTTTGAACCCGGCAGTCAGAGGTTGCAGTGAGCCGAGATCACATCACTGTACTTCAGCAACAGAGTGAGACTCCATCTCGAATTTAAAAAGAGAGAGAGAGAGAAAGAGAGAGAGAGAGAGACTTAGGAAATAGTGTGTTTCATCACGGTTTTTCTGTACTTGAAGAGCAAAATGTGGGTTGGCAAGGTTGGTTTGAAATGCATCTGAGAAGCATGTTGAAGTTCAATGATAGAGATTTTTCTTTTTCTTTTTCTTTTTTTTTTTTGACAAATGCTCACTCTGCCACTCAGGCTGGAGTGTAGTGGTGGAATCATGGCTCACTGCAACCTCTGCCTCCCAGGCTCAAGCAATTCTCATGCCTCAGTCCCCCAAGTAGCTGGAATTACAGGTGTATGCCACCATGTCTGGCTACTTTTTATATTTTCAGTAGAGACAGCATTTTGCCATGTTAATCAGGCTAGTCTCGAACTCCTGACCTCAAGTTATCCACCCACCTTAGCCTCCCAAAGTGCTGGGATTACAGACGTGAACCACCGAGCCTAGCCCTTGGTGATAGATAAACGTTTATGCTGTGCTGATAAATTTTACCCTGAGAAAAACAGGAAACCAAATAACGTTTTTCAAATAAGAACTGAAGTTCTCAGATTTGAATTTTGAAGAGGCATTCGGCAGTAAATAGAAAGACTTGATGGTGACTGGAGCATAAATAGACTAGACATAGGCTATAAACATGAATGTTACTATAAGAGACCGAGAGAGATGACAAGGCAGATGTAGGGCAGTGGTAATTGGGGTGAAAAGAAGAAGGAGAAAGAGGCAAGGGAAGGAAGAAGGAGGTGAGAGAGATGACAAAAGGCTACATGATAATAGGGGGAGAAATAATTGGTTTTTTTGTTTGTTTGTTTGTTTGTTTTGAGGCAGAATCTGGCTCTGTCACCCAGGCCGGTGTGCTGCGGTGCGATTTCAGCTCACTGCAACCTCCTTCTCCCGGTTCAAGTGTTTCTCCTGTCTCGGCCTCCTGAGTAGCTGGGACTACAGGCATACCCCATCAATTTTTGTATTTTTTGCAGAGATGGGGTTTCACCATGTTGGTCAGACTGGTCTCGAACTCCTGACGTCAAATGATCTGCCTACCTCAGCCTCCCAAAGTGCTGGGATTATAGGTGTGAGCCACTGCACCCAACCAGCAGAGAAATAATTTTACTCTTTAATTCTCTCCACAAATGCAGCTCAGCCTGCCAGAGTCAGGTGGCTCTGGGTGGACTTGAAAGAGGTGCCTCCAGGTGGCACACATTTTGGTGGAGGGCTTCAGTGGCAGGCATCGTTGTTGAAGTAGCTCATTGGAAGAATCACCTACATCTTTGGGATGCCACATCCACTTTAAGCAAGTCTTTCCTGAAAGCACTGACCAGCGATAGTTTTTAAACTGAAATAACATATCCGTAATCCATCTATGAGCTCAGACTCCACTGAGGTTTCCAAAAGGCTATCATCATTATCATCACTCAACATGAATTTGTTATGGGCAAGAGGCTAGGCTAGACTGCCCTTCTAAGCGCTTTGCAAGCATTAACCTTGTACAGTTCCCACAATAGCTTATTAGACAGGAGTATACATTTATCTCCATTTGAGGAATGAGAAAATTCTGGATTAGGAGAAGTTCACGTTCAGGTAGTGGTTTTTGTTAGTTTTCTTCTACTAAATTCACCTTGTATATACGCATTAGTAATTTTGAAGAAAAAAAAGTTACTGAATATGTTTCCACTTCTTTACATAATATTTGGAAGCATATTATAAGGATTGAATAATATTCAGTAAAATTGATGGATCATCATCTATTTTTGAGGGCATTTAAGTCACTTCCATTTTTTTTCTCATATTGTAAACAATGCTATTATAAATACCCTTATTATAAAAGGATGGATAACTGGTTATCCCCTCCAATGAATTCCTAGATATAGATATAGTACTCTGAACATGTCTTAGTCATAACATCTTTTTCCAAACTTTGAAAAGAGTTCCTAAAAACAATGTGGCAACTTAGGGATATTGTAAACAATCATAATTTTAAAACAAGTTTCGGAGGAAGAGTTACTTGCTTAATGAAGAAAGAGCTGATAATTCAGTCAGTTCCATTTCTTACTGATTGAGTTGGCCTTTTCTCCTCCTTATCACCAAATCATAATGCTGCCTTAGAAGAGTGAATGCTGTTTCAAGAAACAGAATTGTCCAGGGCTATACATCAATGAGAGCTAAAGTCTATTTTTTATTAAATTATGAACCCTTATTTATATTTATTTTAAATTATTTTATGCATTAATACATCTTTGGATAAGGTTAATCATTTTTAGGAAGAAAATCATATGGCAATGGAAATATTCACCAAATGTTTTCTCCATAGCATGTTGCTTTCAAAAAGAAGTTATTTTTATTTCTTCATGAATTAATAATTATATACTTAGGATAAGGTTTATTATGGATGTAGGAAATGAAAATATGTCTTTAAAATAGCTTTCTTTGGTTATCATCTCCAGTTTTTTTTATAGTTAATTGGTGTTTGTTTTCTTCATTGCCAGGATTTTCAGTTTATTCTATAATTATTTGTCCTCAATTCACCTTGAATTCTTTTAATAAGATTTTTATTTCTGAAATAATTTTATACAAAAAAGTTTATAGGATAGTATAGACTGTTCCTGTATAGCCTTCACCCAGTTCCCACTCAT
This sequence comes from Cebus imitator, assembly GCF_001604975.1. NCBI lineage: Eukaryota > Metazoa > Chordata > Mammalia > Primates > Cebidae > Cebus > Cebus imitator. Next base: position 561,793 of record NW_016107466.1, on the reverse strand, counting down.
GCTAAATACTTATGCAACCATTTGTTAAAACCAATAAATTAACATCCATGCAATACTACTAACTAAACTATAGAATTTATTTGGATTGCACTAGTTTTTTCACTAATACCCCTTTTCTGTTCCAGAATCCAATTCAGAGTACTACATTGCAATTAGTCCATTTTGGAGTTTATCTAATTCATCATAAGTCAGCCTAGGTTGTTATGTTAATTTGAATAGTGGCTGATGAAGGCTCATACTCAGAAATAGCAATTTATTTTCTTGTCTATGGTTCCGCTTTGCATGTCTTATCAGTATTATTTTCAATCCATATTCTCTTTCCACATATTTATAAAATTCACTTCTTTTTAGTCAATTTAATCAAACCCACATTCTATAATCGATAAATTCACTTAACTGAGCCTCTCTAAACAGCAGTACTTCACAGCACAAGCAGTGGAATGATTGTCAAACTAGTGAGGCGAGGGAACTTTCACCCTTTTCAGGATGCATCAAAGACAGTTCAAGACCTAGGAGTTTCTTAAAGATAGACTAATGGTGCCAGTTTCAATTAGTGACTAAACATCAGGAAAAAAAAAAACAAACATATTTTAGATACATGGATGTAAACACCATGTATATGCAGGAATATAATATAGGTTCCAGCATTTCCATCCCATATCCCTGTAGATTTGCTTGTGTACCCACTGGAGGGACCTTGGTCCCCTAGGAGACCTCCCTACTCCTGCAAGGCTTTCATGATGCTGGGAGGAGGTTGTCCTGCACGCAGGGGATGGCCTGCTGTGCTCCCACCCCACAGCTTTTCTTTCTAGTCCTCATCACTCAGGAATGTATCCTTATTAAACCAGGCTCAGAAGCTCAATGTGTCAGCTCTGAGTCACCGAAAATGCTCCTGAAATATGACATCTTCAGTGTTAGAGAGAGCAGGACTTTGTTGAGTGGGATTTAAACTTTCAGCAGGATCACAGAGCGTCTGTTATTTCAAGTTGGACTTGATTAGTTTTTTTTAAACTGCCAGACTTTCAGACCATACAATACCAGCTTTCTTCAAATGTAACTCTTCCATTCCTTTTATGGTGAAGTTTAATACTGTGAACATATGGAGGGCCTGAACGTCTGCCAAATGTTTTAAAAGACAAGGTTATAAATACTCCAGCAGCGAGCTTTGTTCCTTAATGTATGGCTCTGTTACTCCGAGTCAACGTGGAAGATAAATCAGAACATAGAGCTGGCTTGGGCATTAACTTGATATTTCTGGCAAGAATTCATATAGTATCTCATTTCAGAGAGCAAAAGAGAAGTGGTTGTCTGAGGTAACATTAAGAGAGTAAAAAAGAATTAGCTTTTATAAAAAGCAAAAAGCAGAATTATAGCTTAACTAAAACATCTAAAATCTAAGTACTCAGTCCAATTTTCTTACCGTCAAATTTAAGCTTAAAGAGATAATAATGTCTGTGAGGTTGGTGATTACACTCTCCGGTCCCTTTACTCTAGATTTGGAATAGATACCTCTCTATTTCCTTGGTAGTACATTTCTCTGTCCCACCCCAGCTTGGCTTTTCCCTATTTCCCAGTACCTTATTCTCAAATTTTCCTTTACCCATAATTTGGCTTGTTCCTATTTGACTCAGTTCAGGGCCCACCTCTCATCTCTCTGCTGTTTCTGTATAAACAGAAATTTGCTGAACTGCCCTCTGCTCCCCAGCATTTGACACAGCTGGTCCCATCTGTCGCTGGGCTGACAGCTGAAAGGAACCCTCTCCATTTCTGCAACACAAGATGCACATGCCTAACACCACTTTGGGAGGAGACCTCTTGGGTGCATCAACTGTAGCACGGTATAAGGAAAGCCCTTTGCATGAACTTTCCAGGTCACTCGGATAATGTTCAATAATTCATGTCCTTCTCATAGTAAGTGCACTTAGTATCCCAAATGGTTTAATGTAGCTTCCTATGAGTCCAGGAGCTGCCTGGACCTAGCGCATTTATGTAGCAGGATATGATTAAGGACAGAGAGCTAAAAGAGGAATCAAGAGAACTTCACTAAGACTATTTTTTCCATTTCCTGAATGAGGAATATTTTCTTTTTAGTAAGCCATGTAAGCTTGAACTTCTCTATATCTAAAATGGGAATACTAGCAAATCTGACTTGCTTAGAATATTGATATGGGGCCCAAATGCTATTAATATAATGCATAAGAAGCACACAATGCCCTTACTATTTGTATTAATGAGCTGGATTTTGCTGGCAGAACAAAGAACCCTCCGATCTCAATGGTTTGCAGCCACAAAACTGTCTCTCATTCATGCTACATGTGTGGCTGCAAGCCACTCTGCACCAAATGGCTTCTTCTTCATTCCAAGGTCAAGGCTAACCCTTTACCTGGGATGTTACTGCCTGGTAGTAGAGAGCAAAAGAAATAGTAGAACCTCATGATGGTTCTTGAACCTTCTGCCCAAATGTGGTGCATGCCACTTCCGCTTAGATTTAATAGCCAAACCTGACCTCAATTAAAAGTGTACACCCAACAGGAGGGAACCCCAAGGAAGGGCCCTATGGAGAGGGACCTAGTAGAGAGGACCAGTGAATGTCTTCAACAAGTGATGCATACATGAGGCTCCGTTAGAATTTGACCCAGCCAAGTATCTGGGAGATGTTCCCTGATTACTAAATATATTATTTTAAAACAGCAAGAATAAAAAATCTTCAAAATTCTTTCTTCCCTTTCTTATTTGAAGTTGTTAAATAGCCTAGAAATAATGGATTCACCTGCAATAAAATCAATAGGAAGAGAATGGAGGATGGGGAATTTGGGGGCCAGTAATTAGATTAAAAGGCAATGAAGAGTGAAAAGGTGAAAAAGAAAGACTAAAACATCATTAATGAGAATTTGTCACCAGGTTTAGTAAAATAGATGCTGTATTTTATAACACAAGTGTTAATAGTGCATTCTTAGTGAAAACCAGGGTTTATATAGTCCGTGTGTCAATAACTGTGACATCGTGGATTCGACTCTGGGTCTCACTGAGCCTTAGCTACTTGATTAAAAACAAAAAGAATTCATGTAAGTGCATCTCATTAGTTTCAGAGAGATAAGGGATACAAAAGCATAAATTATAAAATAGTGAAAGAAATAACAATTAAAGCAATGTTCTTTTAGGGGGTCATCTATTTGTTACTTTTTTCTCATGTGAACAGTAATCAGGATAGGCTGACCCAAGAGCAACCAACCCATCTATTTTTCCATCTACCTGGCCATCAACTGCTAAGTAATTTGTCTACTAATTTACTCTATAGTCTCCTACATAAATGACCTAAAAATATTCGGAGTGCAATGAAGATAACAAAAGTATTTGCTGAAGATCACTAACCTACAGCCATATTCATCATTATACACATTTAATTTTGAACAATTTTGAGTAGATACACTATAGTCCTCAATCCTTCCATCTGTAGAGTTGATGAGGCAAGGAAAACTCATAGAAAATTGGTCGCACAGCTGGGTGCAGTGGCTCACGCCTATAGGAGGCCAAGGCGGGCTGATCAAATAAGGTCAGGAGTTTGAGACCACCCTGGCCAACACGGTGAAACTCCATCTCTACTAAAAATACAAAAGTTAGATGGGCATGGTGATGGGCATCTGTAATCCCGGCTACTCAGGAGGCTGAGACAGGAGAATCCCTTGAACCTGGGAGACGAAGGTTGCAGTGAGCTGACATGGCACCACTGCACTCCAGTCTGGACAACAAAGCGAGATGCCACCTCAAAAAAGAAGGAAGGAAGGAAGGAAGGAAGGAAGGAAGGAAGGAAGGAAGGAAGGAAGGAAGGAAGGAAGGGAAGGAAGGGAAGAAAATTGGTCTCACAAAGTCCTGAGCACTTGTCTGTAGAACACACTCCCCTCTCAGTCAGCTTGAGGCCTCTTTCAGGACTGATTTTTGATCTTTTCTGCCTACAACACTTTTCCCCTGTATGACTGGCTCCTTCATAACCTTCAGTTCTCTATTCAGATGTTACCTTAAAAGATCACTTTTGAGAAAATCTTACAGAAAATAATCATCCTGCAGCATATTTGATTACAGAAATGAGATTGCATATATTTAAAATTGTGTGTGTATATGTATATAATTATATACATGTGTGTATGTAGCATATACACACACAATCTTAAATATATGCAATCTCATATCTGTAATCAAATATGGTGCAGCATGATTATTTTCTGTAAGATTTTCTCAAAAGTCATCTTTTAAGGTATATGTGTGTTTATATGTATATATATATATGATTATATGTGTGTATATATATATGATTATATACATATGTGTGTAGAGTGTATACACACACACATAAATGTAAACGCCATAAGGATAGAGTCTTTTTGTGTTTTCAATAATCTATTTCTTAACGACTAGAATAGCATCTGCCTCATAGGAGGCACATACAAACATTCTTTGAATGAAGCCAACTGTAGTTTATTTCAGGATTTTTCAGGCTTGTATGGTTCAACTTTTGCTTCAACAATGCCATGTAACAAATGTTCCCCTAAAAATCTAAGTGACTTAACATGACAAGTACTTGCTAATAAATCTGCAGGTAGTCTGTGTTTGGGTGCCAGTCTTCTCCCCATGCTTCTAATTCCAATACCTAGGCTGCAAAAACAGAGTGTGTTTAGTGTGCACTCTTCCCATGGGAGAAGGCAGATATATGCAAGAAGCAAGTCAAAATACACACGCGCGCGCACACACACACACAATTTAAAAGCCTCCTCCTCGGTGTCACATATGCTATGCTTAATCACATTCCATTGGGCAAAGCAGATCACACATCCAAGTCCAACGTTTTTAAAGTAAGAAATATATGTCTCCCACGGAGAAGGGGAGGAAATAGAATATCTATAGAGAGAATATATGCTAAACAAAGGTACAACCTACCAAAAGTTCCTCAGCACCCAGGAGCTTTTCTGCCACCTCTTTTGACAACACTTCCCTGAGGTGGACTCTTCTATAAGTCCTGGTTTCATTCACCTATCCCCACAACTTCCTGACTTTGGCTTTAATTTAATCTCTCTCTCTCCCCTCAATCTCTCTCTCTTTTAATCTCTCTCTCTGTCCCTTCTCAGAAAATTTAATCTCAAGTTGGACCACAGTTTTGGCAATTTTGAATGGCTTGAAATTTCTTTCTCATCACTTCTGGGTCTCAGGGCTGAGGAGTGGTGGCACCATCTCCATCCTCCTCCTTCATGCAGCCAAAGATGTGACTATGATACCATCAGAAGTGGTAGCTCAGGTTTGGGTGGTTTCCACCTCTGCCTATAGAGCCTGTTACTAAATAAAATGTATCTGAGTAAGCTATTCATGTCGTTCCCTTGGTGTGGAGGTAGGTTGTTTTCCCCCCGTTTCAGACCTTTGTGTTCTATCTAATGGAGCCAAAAGGGCTGAATCATCTCAGATTCAGAGTGTAGAATGGCATGGGCAAAAGAAGGCTAAAATGGATGAAGATGGAGGGTCAACCCCAAGATTTGAAAATGGGTAAGGGCTTACATGTTCTTCAGAATCAGAGGCTCATGTCCCATTCCAAATAGGGCTCTGGAGACTTAGAGAACCTCAGAGATTGTACAAAAGTTGCTCATCTGTGGTTGGTGACTATTATGAGTGGGATATCAAAGAGTGCCTCCCCTTTATCATGTCTCAACTGTGGAATACCCTTAGGGTCATCATGACATATGGGCAGTAAGTCCCTGGAATGTCTGAGATTTAATATTTTATCAGCCCAGAAAGAAGGCAGGTCTCTGAGGAGATAAACTTTGATCTAAAATGTCAAACCAGTAGGATGTTTCATATGCCCCCTGTTACAATGGGAAAAAGTGTACCTACAGCATATGTAAGGCTTTGGAATGTCATTCATGACACCTTCATGGCTTTCCACTCTATTTCTAGATCTGCAATGACAAAACCTTTAAAACCATTCATTTTGCTTTCAACCATAATACCATCTCTAGCATAGAATTGGACTATAGGTTTTTAATCTCTCTAACTGCTTCTCAGAATGTCTCCTAGGGCATAGTGTGTATGAAGTCTCTGCTTCCAGCCAACCCAGAAAGCCAGTTCACTGACCTAAGACAAAAATTTCAGGCTCTCATCATCACATCCAGCCATTCCTCTCTAACTGGTTTGCCCTAGCCTTTCACAAGGACATTGGGCAGCCACACGAACTTCCATACATCATTAAGTCTATAAAATTGTCAAGTTCACTTCCATAAAAAATGCACAGCAATCTTTCCCTAGGTGTGAGTTCTATTTGAGTAAATTCTAGAATAAAAAAACTGGAGTTTGGAAACAGAAAAGAAAGAAAAATAGAAACTTACAGGTTTCATCTTTTTAAATCTAAGGAAAAGAATTTTTAATTAAAAAAAGTATCAGAACTCCCAAAGGTGGCACATAAAAGCAAAAATGAATTGAATCTTTGAATAAAGACCCATGTACCCAAATTATACACAGTGGGTATATTTTCTGTGACAAAACAAGACACATTTGCATATATTTAGTTGAGGCTAAAGAGAAAAAAAAAAACTTAAAATTTCCCAATGAGCAAAGGAGTATAAGAAATTTATAATATAGCATCAAATATTATTAATTTAATGTTTGCAAAATGCATATAAAATAAATTATTCAAATTATTTCATCTCAGCTTTCCAAAGTTTTTTTCCAAAAAGTTTTAAGTTTCAGGATTTGTTTTCTCACATGGATTTGAAGAGCCAAATCATCTTGACTAGGGAGTAACTGCTATAAGTTAGAGCATTTCAAGAGCTGAACCCAACACTTGGTTTTCCTTACCTGAATGAATCCTAATTCTGACAATGTCATCTCTTCATAGCTGAATGTCTCTGACTCAGCAGGTCATTTCACCATTCTTTGATTCTGTGTTCTCATCTATGTCATGGTAATGATCGTAGTAGAATTAACAAGTGGGGTGAAGAAATAATGGAATAAATTCAACTCAGTTGTTTAGTGCCTGCCACTTATTTTACCGTTTTTAAATTAATCATAATGACATAGATTTATAACACTTTTTTCGATTAAAACCATTAAAGCCTATATTCATTGAGATTCTTGGATATAACCAATGGAAAGCAAAGTCAAGCCTAAGCAAGAAGGCTAGTTTATTGGCTCCCATAGCTGGGAAGATTGTAGGTGTATATGAGCTCAGGAGATGAAAAGATGTCATCATCCTCACTCTCATTCTCCTCTCATTCTTTTTTCTCACCCTCTCTCTCTCTCTCCTCTCTCCCCTCTCTTCTTCCCTTCCATTGTTCTGTGTGCCTCTACTTTTAGTTACCTAACAGGCTGGCTCTTTTCTGCTTCAAGTATAGCCTCTTCCTACAGTTAGAAAGATGGTTATTGTCAGCAACAAACCAATATCCTCACATCTATGATGCAGGAGGAAAAAAAACAACCACCTTGTATTTCCATAGCTGCTACTAATTTCATGGAAGAACCTGCTTGAGTCAGGTGTTCACCATTTATACCCGTCTCTGTTAACAGGCAAATCATACAATGTGCATACAAAAAAAGCATACAAGATAGTCTCTGAAGAACCACATGCAGTAGACAGGTGTAACTCTCAATGGACCAGGATAGACACAAACAACAGATACTTTCTGAAAGTACTTACACGTGTAGCGGTCATTACAACACACACTAACCAGTTAATATAAGCCTCCACTCCAAATCCGTAGATATCTCAGGTTTGCATTCCATCACCACAAAGTCAGAAGAAGCCTGATATACATGCCATATTGCTATTTGATCATCAACCTGACAGCTACAGAGCATTAGTTTTTAAGACTAATAGAATATTACTTTGGTCTTTTCCTTTCCCTGTGCCCTGACCACCATGAGAATTGCAGAAACTTAACAAGCTTAATTTTGTATACACATTAAAAAATTAAAAGCAAAGTAAGCTAGGTTATAGTGCAAGTGTTATGGTGAGAAAGTTATTTTTCAAACGCATCAGTGACTCTTACACAGTGGGACCTTAATAAATGTTAATAATGACTATATTTGTTTACTTTCTATAATTGTTTCTGCCATTAAAATGCGCTTCTGCTTTCTGGAGGAAAATGACAAGCAATGCCTTGTTGTAAGCATGTAAAGAAGGTTAAGATATGGAAATGACACGGCACTAAGATTGGTGTGAGGGACACTTTTCTGGCCAGAACAAAATAGCTCAGAGATTTTTACTTCTAAATCCCTGGTTTAATCACACATACATGGTATATGTAGGGGCTTCAGGATTTAATCAGTGGTATCCACCAGGCCTATTTTATTCCCATTGTTCCCAGTGCTGTGGTTTTTTGATAATCAGTGAACAGATCAATTCACCAAGCATTTTCACCCAAAGTGCCCGACTGAACAAATAAAGATGTCAGATGATGTGGGTACTGCAGAGGTAAAAATAGAGTTCCTGATTTGTTGAGAGGGAAAGGTTTTTGCAAAGTTAAGTATAAAGCAGGTTATAAAATGTTTTGATGTGAGTCATTTGCATATGTGTATTGGTTTTATAAAGGCTCCCATTCATACAATATACAGAAACCAGATTTTTGTAGACACACTAACAAACATTCATTCAGGTTACTTAATGCTCTATTCTATATTTAATTACTTGCTGAGAACAACAAATTCCATTGCAATGTGTTAAATAATCTATTAAATTCCTCATCTAAAAATATCTAGCCTTCAATTGTATTTCTGTGCTAACCTGCACAAACAAGTAAGCAGCTTCTCTTTTTCTTGTTCTTATTTTTTAAACAGTCATATAACTGACATTCTGAAAATTAATAAGTACTAGAAATTATATATTGTCAGAGAGGCAAGGAAAAATGAAGAGATCTTTCACACCTTATCAAGTATTAGCTACTACTGCCTATACTTTTTTTCACTAATCATAGATGTGTGATGTACTATTCTGTTTTACTTATATCATTGCACTCCCGAGAGTAACACACTTGTGGTATATATTATTCTCCCCATGTTTCTGGTAATTAAACTTTCTCAGATACTAGAATGTGAAAGACATGAAATGAGAGCTGGTTTTTCAATCCCCGCATTCCATGTGTTTGAAGTGTCTGAAAAACCTTAAATTGTTCTATATATCTGGTCACACCAGCTGTGCATGGAGATACGTGGGGCAGGAATGATGGACAGCAGCTGGCATCAGGAGCCTTATCATGTCATAATGTGAGTGTAGGGTAAACAATTAAGGATTTAAGCATTGATGTGGTTCACTGTGTGTCTTAGAAATATCACCCTGATGATTAGACTTCGGACAGCATGGCTTAGACAAAGAGCAGGAAAAATGAAAGGAGGAAGATCAGTAAGGAAACATTTTTCAAAATCACAGAAAATAATATAGATGGAGGAGACAGAAGATTTAAACGTATCAAGGAAGTAAGCACTATGGGACTCACTGAACAGCTGAGTATGGGACCCAGGATTCAGGCATTAAGGAAAAACAATCATATCAATACATACAAAGCAGGTAGGCTTTGTAACAATACCTATAAGCTCTCCTGCCTCATTTTCTTATACCATCCCTTGTCAGGAATCCTTAAAGGTGGTGTTATCTTTGAGAAAGCATATTTATGCAGAAAGGACAAGGCCACTAAAACCAGTGTGTATGAGAAGCCAGGCTGCCATCATTCTCCTTATTAGCAAAATATGGGACATGCTCATAGGTTTTTAAAGATAGGTAGGGAAGTTCCTGCCTTATTGTTCAAAATTTATTTTATCTTTGGCCCAAATAGATCTGCCAATTCATATTTGGGGGTGTGGAAATTACCTATTATACTTGTAGTAAACAAACAAATAATCTTCAGTACTAGTGATGATCTTTATAGATAAATTTTATGTGACAGAATTGTGTTACCTTACATAGACTAGCCTTTTTAATCCTTGCAACAATTCTTGGAGGTGAGACTATACTAGCATTATTATGATGGATAAGACCAACTTATTTTACATTAAAAAAAAATCTTGCATTAAGAAGTTGCTTGTTAAGGAACAAGTTATCATTGTGAACTTAGACTTAGGGTATGGCTCCCAAGAAGTCCACTAACTGTAGGATACAGAAGGATGGAGGGAATACAAAGTGAGGAAAAGTGGGTACAAATTTTGTTTCTGTTTCAAACTTTCAATATTATACGAAGATATTGACTCCACAATTTGGAACCTTGGGTTTCTGATGTGAGAAATGAAAAAAGTTATAGAAAATACTCCATAAGACCTTTATATTTTAAAGAGTCCATGGTTTAATGAACTATATTTGCTGGAATAGGCTGGTCACTTGTGAAACTCTTCATATCGCCATCCATTTCACACTGTTCTAATTATGACTCTGTCTCTGAACCAGAGTTGAAACAGGAACCCTTCTCAACACAGAGCATTAGCAGCCATTACTAACTAGAGTTGCCACCTAAGATGAAACTTACATTCCATCCAAGTGACACGATATCTAACCTACTGCAAAAGAAACAAGCACCTTTCCATAAAGGTATATCCCTCATGTAATTGTTTGCAGAAAAAATTAGTGTTTCTGCAAATCTTAAAGAGGATAGCACACCAAGCCAGAAGCAGCGCACAGAAAATTGAGTAATTTCTGCGATTTTCTCTTTAGATATAACTACAGCAACACCCTTTGTCCTGACTTTGTTAACAGATAAAGACCTGAGAAAATTCTCAACTGAGAAAATCTCATTCAGAGGCTGAAGAATTATTTTTAGTATCAGGATGAATTAATAATAATGTTATCTAGGCAGTAGGTGTTAGATTAAAAAGAAAGCTGGTATTGGAGTATGTTAATGGGTCAACAGACAGATTTCAGGATCCACCACCTGGGGCACCCGGGCCTGCTGTTTCTCACATAGGCCCGAAAATCACTTAAAGAAGGATCACACTCTCATTTTGTCTCTGAGCTGAGAAGAGGTGGCTTGGGGCACGAACAGAACCTAGAAATGGAAGGCAGATTGATACAGATGTGTGTACATTGGTTGCGCTATTTGTTACTAGTTATTGAGACTACAGAGATGTGCTTTCCAACTAATTGATAAAATAAAAGAGCTGATCTCTTGAGGAGGAAGTGAAACATGGCTCTCTGAAAGACTCATGATAATTGAGACCTCTGGCTCTCTGGGCAAGATGACTCCATCATTGCCTGGTTGAGGGGAATAACTTATGCCAAAGGCAGAGTGTGTCCATCAAAAATGGTAAAAGGAGGTGATCTGCCAAGGAGACCTAGAAAATGTGACCCAGAGAGACACAGGCTGGCAGCATCTGCAGATGTATGGAAGAGGAGGAACCTTAATTGGCCATTGCTCTTTTAAGATGTGGCGGGGGGAGTCAGAGCAGTAATTCTAGATTTCAATGAGCTTCTTCAAATGCATTCGGATAACATCTTCCAAGGAATTGGAAATGTCCATAAATCCCCAAACAATCTTTTTCATTTTTTTAAGTCCAGAATTGTACATTTCAAAGTAGAAACTTTAAAACCCAAATATCTAATCACGAACAAAAGGCTATAGCTCAGCTCTTGAAGAATTGCCCTGACTGGGTTGTTATAGCAGAAAGAACAAATTCTTTTCATCAATACTCTTGTCTAAAAGCCAACGTTTTATGCTGAGGAGGTCAAGAGCACTTTGAATCTCAGGGGAAACTTTCCTGACTTTAATTTTTAATTAAATCTTTTCTTGCCGGCAATAATATAGTTTAGGAAAAGGTCATCCACAAAAATCGTGATTTTAGGTGGAGCCAAGAGAATGAGGACGGGACATGTTTAATCTCTTTTTTAATATCCTGCAATACTTTTAGAGAGTGATGCAATGTTTAGTTGAAAGACATCAACATTTATTGAGTAGCTACTCTATCCCAAATATTGTGCCCCATGTTGAGTCATTTATTATCATCTCAAAAGCTATAGCCAGGCGCAGTGGCTCAAGCCTGTAATCCCAGCACTTTGAGAGGCTGAGATGGGAGGATCACCAGAGGTCAGGAGTTCGAGATCAGCATGGCTAACATGGTGAAAACCTGTCTCTACTAAATATACTAAATTAGCTGGGCATGGTGGCACTACTCGGGAGGCTGAGGCAGGAGAATCCCTTGAACCCGGGAGGCAGAGGTTGCAGTGAGGTGGCATCGCACCACTGCACTCCAGCCTGGGCAACAGAATGAGACTCAGTCTCCAAAAAAAAACCCTCCCCCAGTAAAGGAACAAACTAAATAAATTTAGAAAAAGCACAATTCAAACACTTAATCATGTATCCACCCAGAATCTGACAGACATAGATTTAATTCTATAAACAATTTCCTATGAAATATTACAATCATCAGCTGGGTGTGGTGGCTCACACCTGTAATCCCAACACTTGAGGAGCCTGAGGCGGGTGGGCCACCAGAGGTCAGAAGTTCCAGATCAGCTTGGCCAACATGGTGAAACTCCATCTCTACGAAAAATACAAATATTAGCTGGGGGTGTTGCAGGCATCTGTAATCTCAGCTACATGAGAAGCTGAGGCAGGAGAATTGCTTGAACGTAGGAGGCAGAGGTTGCATTGGGCTGAGATTGTGCCACTGTACATTCCAGCCTGAGTGACAGAGTGAGACTCAGCCTAAAAAAAAAAAAAAAAAAAAAAAAAAAAAAAAAAAAAAAAAAAAAAAAAAAAAAAAAGAAAGAGAAAAAGAAAGGAAATATTACAATCATCCTTGCCCTTCTTTTTAAGTAGGAAACTATAATGTATAACATGATTCCCATTTTATTAATATTTGATATCTGTATTTCTTCAGTAAATTTATTGTTTTTGAGGATGTATGCATTATGAGATGTATAATGCTTGTTTCTAAAACAAGAGGGTCTGACACTCTCCCTTAAATACCAATTCAAATTTACTATGGGGAAGAAAGATTATGTATTGATGATTTTATGCATTTATTCTTTTTTTTTCTTCTTTCTTTGTCCTTCTTTTCCTTTTTTTCCCTGCTAATAGTAGTGTTATTAGTCAAGATAACACTATTAATTTGTTTTGATTTGGAACGTAACAAAATGTCATTTATTCTTTCAAAATGCAGAGAAACTTTACACTACTGTGGATGCCACTTTTAAGTTTCTAAGTATGTGGCAACCAATCAACCACTTATTAGGGAAATTATTTTTCTCTAGGGCAGAACTACATAGCACTCTAGAAACATATAAATGAAATTCCAAATAAAATTAAAATCCTTAGGAAATTAGGAAAAAAAGGGCTGCATCATCCTCATGTGATTGTAGCGGTTTTGGAGAACTCAGTCACCTGTTAAACAGTTAATATATTAATAGGATTCTCACTGTCCCTACTCCAACAGGATACTCTATGCAAATTGCTTGTATAAACTAAGCAGAATCACAGTTATCCTTAGGAAGTGGAATAGCAATGCCTGAAACTCCTACAGTGCTTTCTTATTTTTAAGAGTTCACTGTTTCATTAGTCCTCACAAAGCCATAGAGATGATCATAATTGTATTTCTCTAGAGAATGAAACAGAGACCCGGAGACTTACATTGATGGCCTGCTTTGATTGCTGATAGTGACTTACAATACTCTTACCTTCTGACACAAAGACTATTGCCACAACTTCATACTATAACTGCCCTCAAAGCACCAACATTTTAATTCCTTATCTAGTACTGGACCGTAGTTCTGTATATCACTTCTTCATTTGCTAAGAAAATGAATTAGTGCCTACTACTTGTCAGAACAGTGCTGGGCACTGGGAATGCTATATTGAGCAAAAAACTGTCATAGTTTCAAGGTGCATGGGAGTAGTAAGTAATACAAGGCCAAAAGTAAATGTATAGAAACCACCTATAATAGAAAGATAAGCAGCTGACCAAAGAAAGGTAAGAAGTTGACCAAAGGTTCATGGAAGACATTTCTAATGAACAAAGAAGAAAGAACAATTTGGTGAGTATCTGAAGAGTGAGCAGGCATAAAGGTGTCTATACTGTGGATGATTCAGTGTGTATAAGGTCAAAGGCACAGAGATGCACAGGCCTTGTCATGTGAATAAGACGAGCAAGGATGCAGAAGCAGGTGGAGTTTTTCAGATTGTATCTAAGGCTTCAGACCAACAAGGTTTAGCATGCCTCTGAAACCAGTGGGAAGAAACTCAAAGGTTTTTCTAGCTTGGACAGAGAGATAGTGCTGTGACTACACAGCAGCTGGCAACCTCAAGAAAATTCTACCAAGTTGGGATCCTCTGAAGGTAGCAAACGATATCTCCACCACATTCTCAAATAAAATTTGCACTGTGAAATTAAACATCCCTAAATAAAATACCATGACCTTTTTAAGAAAATGTAGAAATCCTTTTTCGTTTGTTGCCATCTCTACCTAAAGAACATCTATTCTTCTTCTGGGTTGAAGGGATGACAATAACCTGGCTGCAAAAAGTTAAGTGGTGATTTGCAATTCTTAAACAGTTTTAAACTGAAAAAACCTAACTTCCTCTTCCTTCTACTTCAGGTTCTCTTCCTTTTTTTGATGAATAAAATATTCATCTTAATTTTTAAGATGTTAATTCTGGGCCAGACACTGTGGCTCACGCCTGTAATCCCAGCACTTTGGGAGACTAAGGCAGGCGGGTGACAAGGTCAGAAGATCGAGACCATCCTGATTAACAAGGTGAAAACCCATCTCTACTAAAAATACAAAAAAAAAAAAAAAAAAATAGCTGGGTGTGGTGGCAGGCACCTGTAGTTTCAGCTACTCAGGAAGGTGAGGCAGGAGAATCACTTGAACCCAGGAGGTGCAGGTGGCAGTGAGCCAAGATCAAGCCACTGCACTCCAGCCTGGAGGCTCATCAAAAAAAAAAAAAAAAAAATTAAGTCTGTTGGGATTATAGAAAACTGACAAAGCATATTAACAATTTTATAATTTCACAATATATTTCTATGCAAGTGTATGGAAACATGTTGGAGCAGTATTTTAAGATGACAGAACATAATTTAGACTATCAGAGCTTGCTTACTATTATAATCATGATTTTTGCTAATTACAGATGCAATAACAATCATTCATGTGTATACTTTAAGAAATTGGGCAAGTCTCTTTGAATATGATATACATTCTAATGAAGCAATATTCTTTACCATAATTATAATCTATTCTTTCTTTTTTTATTTCAATAAGTTTTTGGGAACAGGTAGTGTTTGACTACATGAATACATTCTTTAGTGGAAATTTGTGAGATTTTGGTGCACTCATCACCCGAGCAGTGTACACTGTACCCAATGTGTAGTCTTTTATCCCTCAACCCCCTTTCCTCCTTCTCCCTGGAGTCCCCAAAGTCCACTGTTTCATTCTTATGCCTTTGCATCCTCATAGCTTAGTTCCCACTTAGAAGTGAGAGCATATGACCTTTGGTTTTTCATTCCTGAATTACTTCACTCAGAATAATGGTATATACATATATTTACATATTTATATGTATTTATATATAATATATATATTATATATACATAATTATATATTATATATATATTATATATACATAATTATATATTATATATATATTATATATACATAATTATATATTTTATATATATATATATATTTATGCTGATGGCCTGGTTTGATGCTGATAGTGACTTACACTACTCTCATCTTCTGACACGGAGCCTAATGCCAGAACTTCATACCAAAACTACCCACAAAGAGCACCATTTAAATTCCTTTACCTAGTACTGGACCATATTTCCGTATATCACTTATTCATTTACTAAGCCAAGGAGTCAGTGCCTACTACTTGTTCAGAACAGTGCTGGGCACTGGGAATGGGAATGAGCAAAAGCTGTCAGAGATATGTATATATATAGTATTGAAACTATAGTAGTCAATTAGATTATGTTAGATTGCCAGCATAGCAGCTGGCAATCTAAAGAAAACTCTACTAAGTTGGGATCCTCTGAAGGTAGCGAATGATATCTTCACCGCATTCTATATTACTATTACTATATATATATATATATATATATATATATATATGAATACTATAGTTTGACTACTATGTATGAAAACATATAAACATATATTTTTTCTTTATCCGCTCATTGATTGATGGGCATTTTTTGGGGGGCTGGTTCCATATTTTTGCAATTGCTAATTGTGCTGCTATAAACGTGTGTGCAAGTATCTTTTTTATATAATGACTCTTTTCCTCTAGATAGATACTCAGGAGTCTGGATCTGGATCAAATTGTAGATATACATTTAGCTATTTAAGGAGTCTCCACTCTGGTTTTCATAATGGTTGTACTAGTTTGCATTCCCACCAATAGTGTAAAATTGTGCTCTTTTCACCACATCCACACCAACATCTATTTTATTTTTAGTTTCTTGACTATGGTCATTCTTGCAGGAGAAAGGTAGTATCACATTGTGGTTTTGATTTGCAGTTCCATGACAATTAGCATTTTTGAGCATTTTTAATCTATTTGTTGGGCATTTGCATATCTTCTTTTGAGAATTGTCTATTTGTATCCTTAGCTCATTTTTGATGGGATTTTTTGTTTCGTTCTTGCTGATTTGTTTGAGTTTCTTGTAGATTCTGGATATTAGTCCTTTGTAGGATGTATAAATTTTGAATATTTTCCCCCACTCGGTGGGTTGTCTGTTTACTCTGCTGATTATTTCTTTTGCTGTGCAGAAGCTTTTTAGTTTAAATTGTGAATATTTTCCCCCACTCAGTGGGTTGTCTGTTTACTCTGTTGATTATTTCTTTTGCTGTGCAGAAGCTTTTTAGTTTAATCAAGTCCCATCTATTTATCTTTGCTTTTGTTGCATTTCTTTTTGGGCTCTTGGTCATGAAGTTCTTGTCTAAGCAAACATCTAGAAGGTTATCCCAGCACTTTAGGAAACTGAAGCGGGTGGATCACTTGAGGCCAAGGGTTCGAGACCAGCCTGGCCAATATGACAAAACCCCATCTCTACTAAAAATACAGAATTTAGCCAGGCATGGTGGCACATGCCTGTAATCCCAGTTACTGGGGAGGCTGAGGCATGAGAATCACTTGAACCCAAAAGGCGCTTGAGCCCAGGAGTGGAAGTTGCAGTGAGCTAAGATTGTGCCACTGCAACCCAGACTGTGCAACAGAGCAAGACACTGTCTCAAAAAAAAAAATAAATAAAAATGGAAGTTTTTTTTTTTTTTTTTTAACAAAGACCTAGTACCATGGTACAAAAAGGTTAGAGTAAGGCCACAATATTTATAATCAACCCCTAATTATTAGGAGTCTAAAAGATTGCATGTAATTTCAAGAGTGGAATAACTGGAGAAAAGCTTGAGTCTTAGCCATTTACTGTACAGGCAAGGAAACCGACGGTCAGGAATTATCAGAATTCACAGAGCAAGTGAGAGTCAGAGGACTGATTTCTCTGGCTGCCTTAGCATTTTCCATTTCTAGGGAGATGTGAGTAAATTTCCAGAGAACTAATCTGCCCTATTCATCCTGCACGATATGCAACCAAGATGGTATGGTACCTTCAGATAGCAAAGAGCAACAGCTCTCAGAAGACTGGCGAATACCCACTTCAGAAGCAGTGGGGAAATTAAATACAGGAGACACACACACCTTTATGTATTTTCCATATCAGAAAATGACCTTGTTAACTGTCATCTTCCCATTGAGGCATCTCCTTCAGCACAACACACATTAAATTTATGGATACAAGGTATAAATATAGTCACCAATCATTCATTCCACCAGCATGTTTTAATCATTTGTGTGTATCATGCCATAATTCAATTAAAATCAATTCATTTTTACAAATGTTTGAAAGGAAGCAAGAGCAAAAACATCCGATGCAATATTGAATCATGGTTTTAATACTTACTGACTGTAATGCTAAGTGAAACATGTAACCTGCTAAGTCTCAGTTTCCTCATCAGTAAAAGGAGAAGGACTAATTAAAACGATATTGCTTTGTGCGGGAAAGAGTAAATGAAGTCATGAGATGCCCAGTGCCTGGCACAGAAGTGCTTAATAAACATTTCCTAAAAAAATAAATAAATATTTTCCAATGCATGAGTAACTGAAATAAACACCCATTTTCCTTTTAATGATTATTTCTGTTTCTAAACAGATACTTTGGTTATTTCTCTACTTCAGAACCTGTGCAAATTGGAATCCATCTATTCCTGTGGTAAAGCAAATGATTCCATCACTGTAAAATAGCCCCAGGAGACTATGAAGTGGAATGGAAAGGCTGGGCTTGGTTTTTCCAGGTGTTAGAACACCAACCCAAACAGAAAAGCCAGTTGGCTTTCTAGTGGCCAGGGACTGTTCTGTGAACCCAGAGCTCCACTCGACTGGGGAAGATGTTCTGTCTAATTGCATTAGTCTTTTTTTTTTTTTTTTTTTTTTTTTTTTTTTTTTTTTTTTTTTTTTTT